>NC_060279.1:6546237-6678133 GCF_021613505.1 Equus quagga | reverse complement strand
GGGGGGGGGGGGGGGGGGGGGGGGGGGGGGGGGGGGGGGGGGGGGGTTGGAGAAAGAGTGAATGGCATTGATTTACTGTTTTTTCAAAAAAAAGATGAGGAAAATTACATAAGAGAGATATTAAAATGTAGTACTCAGAAAAAAAAAACCTTAAAAATATGATCAACTTAAAACACATACATACAAAGCAAATAAAAACATCTTGAGATTAATATTTAAAGAGAACCCTATAGACAAGGCATAGTCCAGATAGGAACACAACTAAATAGTGGCGTGATTTTCATCTAGAGGTATGGGTCAGCAAGGAAACCAGTTCGGAAGCTATTTTCAGGTGAGAGATAATGATGGTCTGATCCAAGTTCATGGAAGTGGGATGGAGATGAAAGGGCAAATTTGAAATACTTGGGAATTAGACAAGTCAGGAAGTTGATATCAGAGAGAGAAGAGTCAAGATAGACTCCATGGGTTTGGTTAAGAAATCTGGGCATAAAATAGCACCATTCACTGAGAGAGGAAATATTGAAGGAGAAGAAGGTTTGGAAAATACAATGATAAGATCGTCTGAGTCTGAGATGCTGAAGGGACATCTAAGTGAAAATGACCAATGGGTAGCTGGATATATACGGTCTGGAGCTCTGGAGAACAGTCTGGTTTAACATGTGGTGTCTTAATTAATGAGAGATGGTGGGTTAATAGCTCATGATTGAGGGTTCCCTGGGGTTAAAAATCAAAATATCAATTAACAAACTTCTGGGAAAAATCATTCAGAATAATAAGTAATAAGATTGATGTGGACTCTTCCTAAAGTTATATTCCAGTTGTTTTGATCCATACTAGATGTTGAATTTAAAAGAATGCATTTTGTTACATCCAACCAACATAATTTCAGAGTTGCAAGTGTTGTACTTGTGTTTCCTCATGCTGATACATAATCCTTCAAGATGACTTCTTATTTCTCTCCCAAATCTCCTTCTCAGAGACCACAACTAATCTCCTTCAAAATCCCTAGAAAAATGTATCCAGTTTGATGTCCTTGTACCACTACCCTTAACCCGCCATGTTTTCCTTTCAATCATCCCATCACAAAATCCACCACAAAATCCCAAAAACTATTCAAGCAAATCCAGACCATGGTTGCAGAGTGGGGAAAAGAAGCAACCAGATGTAGGCCAAGCTAGAGTCTTTTTCAGTGTCAGGGAAAGCGAAAGGTTAGAAATATGCAAATACTGATAAGCTTTATCCCATTCTACATGTATTGTTTCTAAATAATGACCAAGCAGTATTAAGTATTCAGTATAGTTAATAGCAAAGTGCTTTCCAGAGGAAGGCCAGTTTCCTGTCCACCAATGGGCCTCACAGGTGATACGGTTCTGGATCTGGCCCTTATTTGTCAGTGTCTCTCCATGGTCATCAGTCCTGGGAAGCCTGTCTCAAACTAATCAAATGCATAAAAGATTGAAGCTTATCAATCAACCTACTTGGTCCCTTTACCCACTCACTTTGGGAGATACTCATTCCAGGGTCTATAATAATGATATTTCCCCATCCAGGGTACCACCTTCTCATTAGCAGAACAGTTCATAATGAAAATGCTACTCAGTGAGTAAAGAATAAAAACAAATGGAAATATGTATGATCTTAAGCAAACTTTCATATTCATGCTAGAAGTGGGACTGTGAGTGGAGAATAATTGCCCCCACATCACCCTGCTGTGACTGAGAACTCAAGCCTCCTAATTTGTTGTCTCTAGACTTCCCAGTGATAGTTCCCTTTTTTATTCATCCAGACTGAACCATCTTCTGTGTTCTCAGCTCTTTCTCCATATAAAGTACAAAGCAACTGGGTTTCAATTACTAAATTAAAATCACATTCTAGAACTGCCTGCTGGAAATTACACCCAGGTGACCTTAACTGGAGTTTTGTGTGTTCCCAAACAGTTCAGGCACATATTTACAGTCTCCAGGCTACTCGCTCAGATGGCAAACCTTATTTCCCCTATTTCCGATTTAGCAGGAGGCATCTCACTGCTGTTCCAATTGTATTGCTGTCATTCATCAGAAGAATAAAAATCTATCAATATTTCTCAGGCTTGTCGAATCTCTCCCTCTCCTCTCTTCTCTCTCTCTCTCTCTCGCTCAATCTCTCTTTCTATCCCACTCAAATATACCTCCCCTAGTTATCCAAAAGCCAAGGAAATATGAAAATAAAGAATTTTTCATTTTTAGACATCAGAATCACCAGCCAAAGCAGAGATTGGTTAAAATGCTGGCAGAGGGGTGACATCTGATTCGGCTATTAGTAGGAGCTCTGCGTCAGATGGTTTAGGCAGATTTTTTTTCTCTTTATTTTTTTCGTGAATTTTTCAACATGGCCAAAAATTTTACTTTGATATAACACAAATAGAATTTATATTCCACAATTCACTTAGCTGCTTTCATTGATTGGTTTCATGTTCTACCATAATTCCTACCGTTTTTTATCTTTTATCTCCCCTAGGGTGTTAGCCTATCACATGGGAACATTAGGGAAGGGGTGTGACTGAATCATGACACAGCACCTGGCATACAGTCGATGTGATGATTCAACATGGCAGGGCAGGCATTGGCTTCCTGCAGCCTCTGTCTAGACATTTCTCCTGCCAGTCTTCTCCGGATCTCACAGCTCTCCCCCTCCTTCTTAGAGGCAAAAACACATAAGTGTTTAGAGGTAGAAACACAGAAATAATCATTCAATTTGATGCCACAGCCAGAGTGAAAAATAATTTACCTGGACAGATAAGTGATGAGGTGGAGATAGGAAAGAGACGGTTTTAAGTTTAGAAAGAGAAGAGGAAAAGGGGATAGAATGATTGTTCATTTCATTTTCTGGCTCTTCTATCCCTCCTAGTAAATATATCAGTAGCAAATTTCGTTTACACTTCTGACATCATTTTCACTTTGAGTCTTGAGCCCTGGATGAAAGTCTGGAAAAGCTATTTAGAAGTTAGCTCTTCCTTCAGCACTCCCATGTGCACTCAGAGAAACGCATACACAGACACAACTAGCACACCCACAGAGAAGCCACATGTGCACCTAAGAACACATGGACCAGCAGACAATAAAAATGCCCAGTGGTAGCCAGAACCACTCCAGCCACAGATGCTTTCTGCTGCAGACAGCACATGTGCTTCCATTCTCACACCCACACAGACACAAAGACCCTTACACAGATGCCACAGCCACACCCACAGCCCTGACTTACTCAGCTGTGACTTTCCTCCTACATGCCCTATTTGAACACAGGACTGTCTCCAATTAGAATTTCTCAGCTCCATCTTTTCTTGACTAATCAAACTTCTCTCTGTATAGTCTCATGAAAACTCAATTTCTGAAATGCTCGAAATAACTGAGAATGGAAGAGAAATAAAGTGAAGCTCATTAGACTCCTGGGGCAACTGAAATTTGGAAAGCTAAGTGGAAAGGCTGTCTGGGCTATCAGTGTTCCACCCCCCGCAGATATGTCAGTAGATGGATACCTAGGTGATCTGGAAATGGTGACAATGCAGTAATTACGAAGGAGCTGGCCACTGATACTAAATGAAGAAGAAAATATGACGTACTATGGAAAGAAAATAAACTTCAGAACCAAACAGACATAGATCCAAATCGAGCAATGCTATTTCCATAACTGTAAACTTGAGCAAGTTATTTAATCTCCGAATATCAATTTACTCAACAATAAAAACTACATTTCAGTGTTCTTGTGAAGATTAAGTATAATGATACATGTAAAGTGGCTATTACGTTGTTTGACTTCATAAACATGTGTTTTATTTTTGTTATTGAAGTTGTTCCCAAAATATTCTGTGAGCTCTCCAGGCAAAAGACAACGGCTTCAGTTTTCGGACTCTCTAAGCCAAAGTAGAATTCTTTTCTCAGCAACAGAGTGTCATTAGTAGGCCAAATTTGATGAAGGAATAAATGAATGAGCAAATAGCTGAATGACTGAACGAATGGTAACTGTGTTATACATACCTTGTTGTTCTTAGAATCACCAATATCTAGTGTCGAATCTAGCGCATAGTCCTAGTGTTAGAGGTTGCTCAGTTTAATGGGAAAGACAGCTAGAAAAAAATAATTCTAGTAAAATGAGTGAGGAGTTGCAAGATTTTATTAGCGGAGAGGGAAAAAAGGAACTCTACTAGGGACAAGGGGATGTTCTAAGAAAGTTCTTCAAAGCAGTGATATGTAATCTATCTTGAAGCATGAATGAGTTTATTGGACAGAAAAAGCTGATAAAGGCATTCCAAGAAGAAGGAGCCTAGGCAAAGGTACAGAAACATAGAAGATGCTTACTTGGAACAAAATGAATAGGCTAAAGTGGCTAGGATATAGGGGGCATGGGGTACCAGCCAAGTGATAAAGCTGGAAATATAGTGTTGAGAACTAGCTTATGAAGGACCTTGTATAAAGAGTATCCATGCACACAAAGACATTATCTCTAACACAGAAGATGACGGGCAGGGAAGTGACATGGTCAGATTTGTATTTTAAAAAGATGTCTCTACTATAAGCATGGGGATGGATTCCATCAGGCAGAGGCTGAAGCCTAGAGTGTCTGTCAGTGTAAGTCCTCACCCTCTTTCCCAGGCATTACTGCAATGGCATCCATAATGCGGGAAAACACAGTATATAAAGAAGAGGACACACTCAACAAAAATTTATGAGGTAGAATTGGCAGAATTAGAGAATTGATTAAATTTGAGGAGTGAGTAAGAAGGAAGAAGCATGGATGACTGAGAATACAAGCTTATGTGACTTGGTGAGTGTTGTTTCATGGATCGAAATAGAGAACTGTTCTAGTTATCTATTGCTACATAATATTTACTCCAAAACTTAATGGCTTAAAGTAACACAATCGTCGTATTATCATCTGTTATGGTCTTGGAGGCTGATAGAGATTAGCTCTATGGCTCTTGCTCAAGGTCTCCCACGTGCTACAGTCAGATGGTGACTGAGGCTGGAATCATCTCAAACGTTTCCTCACTCAAAAGTCTGGAGGTTCATACTAGATGTCAACTTGAAATTCACTTGGAACTGTTGACCAGAGCACCTACACATGGCCGCTCCAGGTGGACTAGGCTTTCCAACAGCATGGTGGCTGGGTTCCAAAAGCAGATGTGCCAAGAAAACCAGGTGGAAGTGAATGGAATTTTTATGACCTGGCCTTGGAAGTTACATAAAGTCACTTCTGCCACCAATCACTTCACTGATCAAAGTAGTCACAAAAGTCCACACAGGTTCAGGGAGGGAATTTACACCCTCAGCTCTGGATGGGAGGAGTTATAGCATCACATTACAACGTCACAATCAGATATATTGTGGTAGTCATCTTAGGAAAATACAATCTGCCGCAAGAACATAGAAAGAAGAGCAAGTTTGAGTCTTGCTTTACATGTATTGAGTTTCAAATGTCTGCAGACACCTAGATGAAGAAGATAAATGGAAAATAAATTTGGTTTTGTGGTTATATTTGAGAGTTGTCAGAATATACATGGTAGTGGAAGACATGGGAGCAGATGTTAGTTATTCAGGGAATAGGGAAGAAAAGAGAAAAGAAGGGAGTAAAAGAGGAGGGGAGGGGAGGGGAGAAGAGGTTTATTAGTGCCCACAAATTAGGATTAAAAACAACATAAATGTATTGTCTCCCAGTTCTGGAAGCTAAAAGTCTAAAATCAAGGTGCTGGCAGGGCCATGAAGCCTCTTGTGGAGGAACCCTTCTTGCCACTTCCAGTTTCTGGAGCCGCAGGTGTTCCTTGGCTTGTTGCAGCACAACGCCAATCCCTGCCTCTGTCCTCACACGACCACCTTTCCTCTGTATGTGCTGTGCCCAAATTCTCTTTTCTTATAAGGACACCAGTCATATTGGATTTAGGGCCCACCCTACTCCAGTAAGGCCTCATATTAACTTAGATAATTATATCTGCAATGACCCTATTTCCAAATAAGTTTACATTCTGAGGTATTAGGTAGTTAGGGCTGTAACATTCCTTTTTTGGAGAGGACATAATTCAACCCATGATAGGAGAGAAGATGAGAGAAGAGGAAAGGATGACAGAACCAGAAGCCCAGGCATGCCACAACGTAAGGATGAGACAGAAGAAGATGAACCAGTGGGGGTAAAAAAAAAAAAAAAGAGAGAGAGAGAAGGAACAATCAGAGAAAAAAACATGGAACAAGGATTTGGAGGTGGAAGAAAGAAAGATGTGGTCAAAAACATTCAATTAACAAAAGAACCGAATGGTCTCCATTTGAGTCATGAACAGAGAGGTTATTAGAAACTTTTGTAGGATGAGACTTCGTGCAGAGGTGGGGCAGGAGCTAATTTGTGGGATACTAATGGGTGAAAGGAAGAGGAAGAAGTGGCCACAGTCAGTCTACAGCATGGGGCTACCAAAATTTCATAGCAACTCCTCTACGAAGTTTACCCCAAAATTACCTCTAGTAATCTCTTCTTCCTGTTAGCTAAATCCTGTCTACAAAGCTAAAAGGAAAACTTGAAAGTGAGAAGAGAGGAAAAGAACATAATTGTGGGGAGCAAACTAGGACTGCCATTTTAGGAACTTTCTTGTGGTTTCCCCATAACTAGAACAGCGGCTTTTGGGCATGATGTGGTCCAGGACAGATGCTTCATGGGGAGCACTCAACAGCCGTTCACAAAAGTGAGATTTGCAGATGCAGGGATGGGACACTGCAAAGGGAAAATGAGTGATTAGCTTAAGGAATAATATCAAAGGTCTGGAGGATGGAAAGAGGATACAAATGCCAGGAGAAAAAGGATGTGGCCAGAGCTAGGCTTAATTGTTTATTTCCTTGATCCCTAAGGAGCATCCAAGCAGAGAGGCAGTTCTGGGCGGCTTCCTTTAAAACTGTAGTTTCCACAAGTGAGAAACTAGGGAAAGCAGATATTTTCTTCTCCAATACTCTTCAAACACTCATTTCTCATCCCCGAGACCCAGACCCCCTGACTTTCTCACTCTTCTCTGAATCTCCTGCTTCTCTTGCATATTTTGTTCTCATATTCTCCGCTTCCATCCATTAAATACTTCTTTTTCTTTTTCCTTTTCCCTTTTCTCCACCTCACAGTCAGGCTAATCATGGCACAGAGAACTAGAGGGAGATTGTTCCACTCCCTTTCTGAAATTTTGTTCCATCTACAGAATCGAGGTCAGTAATCCTCATCTTTGTCCATGTTTCCTAAGTCACAAGGACAAGCAGAAAAAGGAAAAGATAACACCTGTGTGGTTCCCCCAGAAGAAGGAGTAAGATATACACATCTCTGAAGTCCCGGCCATGAAATGGATAGAAATGGCAGAATTCAAGCTGGAGTTTTACAAGTTGAATGTACAGTGGCTCCTAACCTCTTCCCAAAGGGCAGATGATCCTTTATTCTTAAGGTGGGTGAAAATTTGGGCTTAGGATTCTCTTCAGAGGGAGCTTTGTTCTAACTGTTTGAGTGCACAATGATACTAGTGATCCACCTCCTAATTTGCTAGCTTACTGGGGGGAAGAGGGTAAGGGAGCCTGGTACGTCCATTTGTTCCAATAATAAGTAGGAAAATATCTTTAAATATCCAGATACAGGAATGAATAGGAAATGTGTTAAGAAATGTGGCTCAGCACAAGTTAACAAGTAATGTAACTACGCTCACATGAGGTATGATGTGTGATATAACTTAGGAGACAACAGAGCACAGTGGACTAGAGAGCAAAATCTAGAGCCAAGATCCCTTGGTTCAAATTTTGGCTCTCCTGGAGCAAATTAGTCAACGTCTCTGTGACTCGGTATTCTCAGCTGTAGAATGAGGATGATAATAATAATGGTACCAAATACACAGAGTTAATAAGAAGTCTAAATGAGTTAATAGATAAAGATTGTAGAACAGCATCTGGCATAAAGCAATGCTATGTAAATGTTACTCATTATTCTGCAAATGAACGGTTAACTAAGGTCCTAAAACGATAATAGTATTATTTTAAAATTCCAGCCTCTAAGAATATATTTCATATAGCACAATATATTTTATATGGTACATAGTACAATAAAACATTTTTAATTCAAGCCATTTTTATTTAAGCCATTTTATTTTAAGCCATTTTTGTCATAAACACTTTAAATTTTTAAAACCTAAAGTAAGTTGTTTTAATGTAACATTTTGTAAATGCTGTTTGTTCTTTATTCAAATAGCCAAAAATTTAAACAGAATATATTTGGTTTTTATAAAAAGAAATAAAATGAGGTTAACATTGAAAATGAAAAGCAGATTTCTTCTTAAACTTAGCTTTTGATAAATACACATGATACTGTTTTCCGCAATATAATATAGCCAGCATTTTGGGGAGACTGGTCTCCTGAACATCAGATTTAATTAATGAAATTTAAACTCCAGATCCCTAACCTCTCCCATGTTATAAGTGTGACCTTAACGAAGTTGGCAATCCATCCCTGCTTTCCCTTGCTAAATATTCAGGTGACACTGGACCAGCCAACTTTGGGTACAAATTAACATGTATCTTGCTACTGTCACCTTTAAATGTTCTACTTGCCTAGACATGTGCATACACATACAAACTCAGACACCCCTGCATCAGTTAGGATTGTTTTCAGTAACAGGTAACCTAACAGGGGCTTAAGCAAATATGAGATTGCTGTTGTCATTTAACAAAATGTCTGCAAGTAAGTGGCATCTGGCATTGGTTCAGTGGCTCAAAATGGCAAGGCTTTCTCTCCAGGTTGTAGGACGGCGGCTTCATCACAAGCCATCACTTCAACATTCATGGCAGGAAGAAGAGGGTAGTACACAGCACCAGCAATGTCTGTCTTTGTATCAGAAAGCAGAAACATCCTCAGAAGCTCTCCTCTGCCCTTCACACACACACAGCTGATTGCCCTTTGGTTTCACCGTCCAGGATTGGGTCACAACACCACCTGTAGTTGCAAAGGAGGATGGGAAAGTGGGAAACAGGTTACTTATGATTGTCTTACACCAAATATGATTCCTCAACTGGGCCTAGGCATTACCACCCAGCAAAATTAGGGCTTTGTTATCAAGGAAGAAGGGAATATCACTATTGGGTAAGTTACAAAAACGTCTGTTGCAGTTACTGACCACTTTTTGGGAGCCTATATGTAGAAGGCACAGACCTAGTGACCTTACATGCATTATGTCATTTCATCTTCACCACACCACGCAATACTCATTTGTAAATGCTGTTTGTTCTCTGTTCTTTATAAATAGGGAAAGTGAGCCTCACTGAAGTTGCAGGTACCTTGCCCAAGGTCACACAATCAGTAAGTGCAAGCTGGGATTTGAGCTCAGGTCTGACTTCAAGTTCATACCCTTTCTACAATATCATCCTGCCCATATTCTTACCATCTGTTTCTTGGCCATCCCTAAGTCTATCTGGCTGCCACATATATTCTTGGCTTCATGCTGTCTTGATCACAAGCCTATTCCCAAAAAGGTCTAAGTCATTTGGAATGTTGATTTAGACGATTGTCCTTATATATGTCAAAATGCTGGCAATACAACAGTGAACAGAACAAATAGGTTTTTGATCTTTGAGTTTCCATTCTAGTGGGGAGGAAAGGCATGTAACATGTAAACAAAGATAATTTCAGATAGTGAGATTCTTACAAAGAAAATGAAATAAGATAATGTGATAAAGAATAATCTGCAGCCTACTTTTGACGAGATACCTAGAAAGCACTGAGCCCTGATTGCTACGAGGAGATACTCTGGTCAAATTTCGGGGAAAGAGAACTCTGGCCAGTGGGCCCAAGAAGTGCAAAGGCCCTGAGGCAGGAATGTTTTATAGGTACAAAACGTTGATCAGTGATGTTGGAGAACAATGATTGAGAAAGACATGACAAGAAATGAGATCTGAGAGAATCCTTATTTTATTCAAAATGCAATGGGTGTTTTGACAAGTTTTAAAACTTTTTTTTTAATCACCACGGTAGCTCTGAGAAAGTGACTTGACAAGGTACATGAGAGAAGGTACAGATTTCAGTGAGGTGGGTTGGCCAGAGCAGTGCTAATGGAGATAGGATAAAAACGGATGGTTCAAAATAGGTAAACACTGTGACACAACTTACCTTTGGGGAAATTTGTTTTCTCGTTCATCCTTTTTCGTCTTGGTTTTGCAATACCACTGTGTTTATCACATTCATATGCATGCACTCCAACAAATGGTGGCCCCTGTTTTCTTCCTAAATGCTTTTATAACAAGTGCCTTGACCGCTGACAAAATTCAGCCAGATATTTAGCCCTTTCTCCTTCTTGAATGGACTGTATCTACAAGGCAGTCCTGGAGCAGTCAGTTCATTCAGCCTCTGAATTCAGAGCTGCCTCATCCTTCCAGAAAAAAATAAATAGTGATCAGTCTCATATCTTTTTATAGATACAGCCTGTCAGAGGTTTGGCTTTATATAATTTGCTTTAATGAATGATAGGCTTCTCCCCTTTTTCTCTGAGTTCATGAAATTAGTCAGGATAATAGAAGTAAGATTCTCCCAGAAACTGTGTTCTGGGGTTAATCAGTGTGTTCCTAATTGGAATTATGAGTGGAGTAAGTGAGGAGAAACACATGTCACTTTTGGAAGCCTCCATCGTAAATTTACGATGGCCGAACGCTAACTCCTTCTGGAAAAACCATCTGAATTTAATTGCAGTGGGAGCTGATAACAGTGCTGGTGTTCCTCAGAGTGAAATTTAGATGACTCTTGCCCAGCCTGTCCTGTTCTGCTCTTTGGTTATCTAAGGCCTGCAATGATGACTGGCCAGTCATCCTCAGCATGTGCTTTGTGTATCAAGTTTAAGCTTCTTCAATTAGGATGGAAAGGAGATATGTCGCACCAGAACGAATTCTGTGCAAATAATTTGAATTTTCTTTTTTATTAATTTGGGTAAAGATGACTTCATCCACAAAGCACAAGAGGAAATCAGGGTCTGGCTGTTATCTGGGTAATTAAACAATGGAGAGAGCTAAACGGGATGACTGAGGCCAAAAGTACTTCAGACAGGAAACCTTGGGCTCATGGATCTTTACAGGCTTAAGGATCCTGCCTTTAGGACGTTTAAGGGGAAGCCTCGCATTTGGGAATCTTTGGAGGGTTGGAAACAGATCTCCAGGTGAGCAATGCAGACAGTGAACGTTTTCAGTTACAATATCCAATTAAAACATTCTTGTACAATTAGGAAAGGAAAGAAACCAGAAGATATTTAATGCCTTTTAAATCCAAATAAGTTTAACTATAATAAAAACACATGCCAACTCCTTGACTTCCTGGCCTAATAACTCCCTGGTATGGCTGCGAGGCCTGAGCCAAATTGCAGGAACCATGACCTGGAAGGCTTTGGTGCAATTGCAAGGTTTCTGTGAGTTCCCTATTCTGAGTTAGTCTCAGCAGCCGAAACAGTGATTTATAAAATACTGAGAAAAATGGGTTTTTGCATCCAGACTTTAACTTCCAAAAATATTAAGCACCTCCTAGTTATTAGGGACTGCTAACCAGTATTTGGATTATCCACATCACCTTCTGTTAAGTAAACAAACGTAAAAAAAAATAAGAGAGTTGCTGTTAGTTATCATGTGTATTTCAATAGCAACAGACTATATTAGTTTCTGTTTATCAGACTTCCCTAATCTAGGGGGTCTCATTCTATGGCTTTTAGATCTTCTTACTGGTTTGATAAATATATCTGGAGCACTCAGACTCTCAAATAACTGTCAAGATTTCATTCTGAACCACATCAGACGATTGCTCATCTCGCTCTTAATCATGCAACTCCTTCCTTCCCACCCACACACAGCGAGGCTACTTATGTACTTTGTTGATCTGAAGGCAATAATACTTGTAATTCAACCATGCAACTTTCTCTTTTTGGCAAGCGAAACAAATCATTGCATATTTCTGGACTTCTCTCTCCTTTTATCAGTGATTTGGGGGTAATCATCTTGGTCGCCTACTTTGTTTTCCTGGGTTTGGAGGGGACTGACAATTCATGGAACATTGTGAACAGAGAAGAAAGCTGAGTCTAAGTGCCTCGAATTACTATTTTTACAAGTCTCAGCTGCCATAAGGAGAAGGAAAATCTTCACAATTTGGAAGGCTTTCTGAAAATTAGCCCCATTGCACCAAACCTTTGATCTTTTGGTCAAACTGTCAATCTCTTGAGAACTCAGCTCTCTTGTGAAATTTCCAGGCTGTTCCCCAAACAATTGGTTGCATAAGTTCTGAGAGCCAGACCCACAAAGCTTCTCTGTGTTTTGGAAAGTTCCCTAAATAGACTTAGGTAATGATGGCACTAGTGGGGAGACCAAGGCGTGGCGCCGCCATATCCTTTCCAATCACACACAGCTCTCTTTTTCTTTCTATTGACATCTCTCTCTCTTTCTTCTCCTATTTCCCTTCTTTCTTTATTTCCCATTCCTCTCCTCTTCTTCCTTTCTTTCTTTCTCCCTTTCCTTTCCTTTCCCCACACACACGTCCAAGTCTTGGACCAGGCTCTGAAATCATCAGCTTTGCTCAGGAAGTCTGCTGCTAGACCTAAGGGTGAAAGATGTTTAGGTAAAACCCAGGTGGGACACCACATCACACGCATGGAGTGAAGCTCTGGTTGCCAAGCGCTCCAAAGACAACTTTTCCCACAGTGTCTCAGAACTTTTGCTACAGGCTGCTCCAAGAGGGAGTTAAAAATATGGTTAAAAATATGGAAGATCCCATGCCAAATAATTGAAAACAAATAACTGGTTTATAGTAAGAACTTGCTAGTTTTCGCTTTTCTGAAGTGTAGAGTAAAAAGTTTGATTCCTTTGTCTTAATAGCAGTGTTTATTTGCTAAATTAAAATAAACATAAATTGGGGGCCAGCTCGGTAGGGTACTCAAGTTCACATGCTCCACCTTGGTGGCCTGGGTTTCAGATCCTGGGGGCAGGCCTACACACTGCTCATCAAGCCATGCTGTGGCTGCATCCCACATATAAAACAGAGGAAGATCACAACAGATGTTAGCTCAGGGCCAGTCCTCCTCACAAAACAATACAATATAAATTGAAAATAAGTTGAATAAACTAAAATATGTATAATCGATTATAAATTTAAATTTATTATAAATTTATAATTTGGTATAGACTCCCTCTCAATTTAGTATTATTAAAAGCCTGAAATAGGAGCCAGTTCCACGGCTGAGTGGTTAAAGTTCTGCATGCTCAGCTTTGGCAACCCAGGGTTCACAGCTTCAGATCCTGAGTGCAGACCTACTCCACTCATCAGCCATGCTGTGGAGGCATCCCACGTACAAAGTAGAAGAAGATTGACAAAAATGTTAGCTCAGGGCTAATCTTCCTCAGGCAAAAAAAAGAGGAAGACTGGCAATGGATGTCAGTTCAGGGTGAGTCCCTCACAAAAAATAAAAGAGAAAAAACCTTAAGTAAAATCACATATACTATTCTGTGTGATTTTTTATATCAGTAAATAAGCTTCTGCTTGCCAGTTTTATGCACAACTGTAAGGTGTATGAAACTGACTTTTGACAGTATTTTTTGCATTGATTCCTGTCTGTTTTTATTGTATTATTTAGATCTCAGTCCTAATTGTATATTGTTTATATTCTCACTGCCTTTATTGTTGCTGTAAAATGTTTCATGCATGCCTTTACAAACATGAGATCTTTATTCTAACCTTTTGTATAAAGATATCTATTGATTTACACATGCAATCAACCTTTTTAAGAGAAAAAATAATTAAAAATAAATATTTTATTTATTTGCATTAATTTATACATTCTTATTCATTAAATGTAAAATTAATAATATAAATAAAATAAATTTATAAATTGAAAAAAATAGATTGAAATATATAAATTGAAATAAATAGAATTATTGAGAATTTTTATCTATTTAAGGCTTTTGAGGTAAACTATGTACTGATTCCAGGAACAATTTTAAGTGACATTTGTTAACATAAATTAACCCCCTGCACTTCTGGAATTTCTTCCATATAGTCTTCCCTTTCCTGTGAGTGATTCTCCGTGACATCTCAGAATGAGTAGGACCTCCTGTGTGAGCAGACGTTTGGAAAAGCCACAAGGGATGAGGTTAGTAACTTCAGTTATCTCACCAAATTTAAATAGACTAATTTAAAGGCATTTACTTTTCAAAAAGCAGAAAATATTTGATTGCAATCAAAATATAATTGGATCAGAATTCCTAAAGATTAAAACTTCTCTAAAAAGAGGCCCTCTCACTGTGCTCCTTCCTACTGCAGAGCTCTGAGTCTGTAATCATCCTGCTTTCCTCCTTTCTGCACTCTTATCTCTTACTGTGCTGTGGGAAAACATTTGCGGACTATTTTACAAACCATATAGAGTAGCTTTTTCAAATAGGTATACTTCTCTTTGGAGTACACATAACTGTTCAGAAGATACTCGCAGTTTTAAGGAAATCAATTTCCAGATATGCAACTTCCAAATCTACTCTTTCCTAAAAGTGGTCTGCCTAGGTAGGTGTCTTCAATGAAATCTTCATGGACCTTCTCCTGCCCACTTCCGTTCAGTAAAAGAAAAGATTCAGAGTAGCCTATTTCCCTTTCCTTAATTTCTGAAATGGCAAGAAAATATAAATGGATTCCATAGACTACACTATGTCAAGAAGAGCTTCCAGTAATTCCAAGTGACTGGGTTAACCTTGTGCTTCCCGTATGTTCAACCAAATGCCAGAAGCTAACAAAATACTACACCTAGCAGCAGAATACTAACATCCTATCTAAACAAAATCAGGTTAAAATACACATCACAGAGATACTTGAATGAGAAAGAAAAAACACAGAAAGTAGTTTTAAGGGTGCTTGCGGAAGGAAGAGACGTAGACCCAGCTATGACAGTAGGAAGATCTGGGAGCGGAGGGATGTATTTGTCCTCCCAAAATTCCTATGTTGAAGCATTAATCTTCACTGTGATCATATTTGGAGATTGAGCCTTCGGGTGGTAATTCAGTCAGGAAGGTGGAGCCCTCATGGTGGGATCTGAAAGACAAGAGAGATGATCCCTCTCTCTCCCTCTCTCTCTCTTTCTCTCATTCACTCTCTGCCGTATGAGGATGCAGCAAGAAGGCAACCATTTGCAAGCCAGGAAGAGAGCTCTCACCAGAAAACAACTGCCATGTTGGCACCCTGATCTCAGACTTCCCAGCTTCCAGAACTGTGAAAAATAAATGTTTCTCGTTTGAGTCACCTAGTCTATGGTATTTTGTTACAGCAGCCAGGATGGGCTAAAACACTACCTTAATCTCTGCAGTGAAGTGTGCCCCAAATCTCTGTACCCTAATCTATCTGGCTTATTCTTCCCTATCCCACATGTTTCTCCATATATTAGCAACGTAAAACCAAGAATTAATTCTCTCAGAATGTGTTTCTGAACCAAAACCCATTGCTAAGAAAATCTAATGCCTGAGAAGGGAATAGGAAACAATGAAGATGAAAGAAAAAAACATGAAAAGCAAAAGATGCAAGGAAAAAAGATGAAACCAGGGGAAAAGTGGGAGAAATCAAAATTACATCCATGAGAACATACTATTCAACCTCCATGGGAAGGAAATGTATCATTAGTTATTATTGATATTAGTTAGATAGATATAAAGCAAATTAATTTTACTCCTCCTATCATTATTTTAACTCAGTCACTTAATACTCCCTAAAAATCACATTGGAAATACCACCTATTGAGTTTTCTGAATAAACCGCTGCAACAATGTTATGGGCAATGTCTGATTTCATTAGCTAATTGGAAATATTGCCAACTAAATTTCAATGAAGAACTAGTTTTGAGTACAATTAGTTCTTCCTAGTGTTCTTATAAAGAAGGAGTGAGAAAGTAAAACCCTATTCTTATATTTCAGCCCTGGAGGGAGATTTACAGTGAAGTTAATGACACTTAAGCTTCTAGGTGGCTGTTCAGCTATATGGGCTCTATCCAGGTCCCTGGGAGGCCATATACGTTTTTGCAAAATTTAGAAAGGCAAAATACTTTACCCATGACTGAGTAAGACCACTGTCTCTTTCCATTCTGACTTTCTCTTCCATACACTTCCCCTCCAGTGGAATGGTGTTGGAGGGGCAATGGGCATTTGGGGGGGTTCCCGCCAAGAGGAAATTGAATTGAAGGTAGATTTAGTTTGGGTTTAGAGGGCTATCATTATGGCATTTGCAGTCATTTCTATGTGGACAAAGTGATTGCTAGCCATGTTGGTGTAGAAATGGCATCCAGGCTGACTCCTACTGTCACTTGTGCTTTCTTTCCAGTGTCATTACACAAATCTGCAGGGCCATGGGTCATATTGAAATGTGAACATATCCTATGGTCCCAGTGTTGGGAGTACATGAAGAGTGGAAGAGAAAGGAAGTGTGAAATGGAGGAAGCCAGAAATCAATCTGAAGAAAATTCTCCCAACAACAGTTGTGCAAACTTTCAGTTTCTCATCAATGATTTGCTTTGCAAAGATGCCTGGTCAAGATGGACCTTCTCTCCTGACCAGAATATACTGCAGCATATACAGTTATAAACACATCATACATTATTTTTCCATTTTGATGGGGACTATGAGAAATAAAATACTAGACTTATCAGAATTCCTATGATTGTAGAGCACAAACTGGAAGCAGCAGTAAAAGCTATGTGTATTAAGCCACTGTATTCATCTAAACTAGGAGTAGTGCAAAATTTCAATCAACTATGCTAAAGGAGAGAGCGAGCTATCTTTCTATTCTCTCTGTAGAAAATACTACAAAATCATTTTAATATGAAAAGGCAAAGAGTATGCAGTCAAAAACGTAGGAAGACAGCATAGTGGTATGTCAAGCAGTCAGTTAATAAAAATATGTCATTTTTCTTTTCTTTTTTTTTTTTGAGGAAGATTGGCCCTGGGCTAACATCTGTGCCCATCTTCTTCTACTTTATATGTGGGTCACCTGCCCCAACATGGCTTGACAAGCAGTGCGTAGGATCCGAACTGGCAAATCCTAGGCTGCCAAAGCAGTGTGTGCGAACTTAACTGCTCCGCCATCAGGCCAGCCCCTGTCATTTTTCTTGATTTTGTGATACTTGTCGTATTGGTCACATTTTTAGAAGTTATTTTTTGGGATTTCTTTTCACTTTCTAAATAAATCCTCAGTTGTTGCTTAATTCTTCCAATTGCAGAAGCTTCATGTTTCCCTAAACCCCATTTGCTCTGCTCCCTAAGTCTATGCCTCGCTAACAGGCACAAATGATTCTGCAAATTCCTGTCTGCTGTTCAAAGCGACGTCAGGTGCTTTGTCTCCTGGGTATGAGGAGCAATTGTAGATTTGCTCTAACAACAAATAGGTAAGAGTTATGAACATGCCTTTCTTTTCTTCAGCAGAGTTAAACAAGGGCTCACTCTCTGGATTTCCAGATGCACTTAAAATGAAATAATAATGTTAGGCCAGTCTTGCCCTGCTTTAAATTAATCATTCCAGGAAGAGACATTAAACTTTTCAGACCACCAATGTGCACAAATGCTTTAGTGCCCCAGACCATACACCACTCTCTCTTGATTATTTGGGACACAAGGAAAGGTAAGCTCAGTAAATGAGGTTGTTTTATGATCAATTTAAGTAATCTGAAAAGGAAATTAATACTTTTATTACTTTCTATAAGTGAAAAACTTCCTTAAAAATCTATAAGAGTTCTTTATGTTATAGTAGCTAGGACTCTCTGAGCCAAATAATGGATCCAGAGAAATAACAGAAAGTTAGGGAATGGATGCATGGCCCCACAAATCAAAATGGAATAGACAAGAAAAACTGGAAACTAATCTGGGGCTAAAGAAAATCAATACTAATGGAGAGAAGCAAATTCACTTAATTAGAAATCAGGCTGTGATTTAAAAATAAAGTATTTCTTAGTCTTTCTGAATAGTAAGAATGTTTGCTGGGGCTACTGCAAGGATGGGAAGGGAGTCTGGAGAAAACATGGAGAGCGTTTGTGACCCTCTACTCCACATTAGTACTCTCAGTACTTATTATGTGAGAAAAAAATCTCTTTCAAACACTTGTCTCAAACTTTAAGTGCTCACAGCCATCCAGTAAAGAAAGTAAAAATATCCTAATTGAACAGAAAAGGAAACTAAGTTTACTTCTCTGCCCTCATTTTTTACCTCTTTCTGCCTCAACCAGCTCCAGCCATGCTGGCTTTTGTTCTGTTTCTGAAACACCAAACATACTCCGGTCTCTGAGCCTTTGAATTAGCTGTTCCTTCTGCCTAGGACATTCCTCCTAGATTCTACATGGCTCACTCCCTTACTCTACTTAGATCTCTGTTCAAATGTCACCCTATCGAGAATCCCTACTCCATAACTCTGTCCCCTTACCCCGTTTTATTTTTCTTCTTAGTATGTCATGGAGTTTTTGTTGCTCCTAATTGTCTTCAAGAGCTAATGGACATTTGGAGATAGAACTTGATCACTGCATAGCTCAAAAGGAACACAGCAAATAGCTTTGCTCTACAACTGGTCATACAAATGTTGGTTTCCAATTTGATGCCTTGCAGTATCTTACATGAGAGATTTTCAAACAAAGCTCACAATGAACTCTTAACTGGTTGTACATGGTCAAATTCTTCTACTAGATGGACTATTTATTTCTTCAAATACTGGCATTTATATGACTCAAGGTCCCAGTAGGTATCAGTTGGCATACTCGAATTAAGAAAACTCTAGGATTTTTTAAGTAAGGGACAGTTTACATGGTGTATTAGTTTCCGAGAGCTGCTGTCCAACAAACTAGGTGGCTGAAACAGAAGAAATTTATTGTCTCACAGTTGTGGAGGCCAAAAGTCCAAGACCAAGAGGTAAGCAGGTTTGGTTTCTTCTGAGGCCTGTGAAGGAGGATCTGTTCCAGGCCCCTCTCCTAGCTTCTGGCGGTTTGCTGACAATCTTTGGCATCCTTTGGCCTGTGCATGCATCACCCCGATCTCTACCTTCATTTTTATGTGGTGTTCTTCCTGTGTGCATGTGTCCATGTCCAAATTCTTCTTTTTTTCTAAGGACACAGTCATAGCAGATTAGGGCCCATCCTAACAATCTCATGGTAACTTGATCATCTGCAAAGATCCTATTTCCAATTAAGGTCACATTCACAGGCACTGAAGGTTAGGACTGCACCACCTTCTCGGGGGATGTGATTCAACCCATAACACATGGTATAGATGGGCTTTGGGGAATTACACTGTGTTCTGCAGTAACTTATAGTTAGGACAGCGGAGCTGTTACTGCCTCTAAGCCTCAAAGGAAGAGAGGGGTTAGATACTAGAACAGGAAGGAGAAAGTTGTGGATAGCAGGCTGCCTCAAGAAGAGCAGTAATCTTTGGTTGAGTAACAGAGCCAGCTTCAGATGACCCAGAGGGGAAGAGCTGAGGTAAGAAACACCCTGACCTCATTCTCCTCCCTTTTTCCAATCTGCCGCCAGGGCTTCCCATTGGCCCAACCCAACCAGAAGTCAGACAGCAAGGAATCTTTTTGCTATAATCCTACGAATAGACATTTTAGAAACGTAATCTTGTTGTTTTTAATTTTTGGTCTTTTGCATTTTCAAGAAGAATTTCCCTGGAGGATAGGTTTATGTTAGCTTTGACAATTCTGTCTTATTTTTATTTTATTAGTAGAGAAAAAATGCAGGGCTTAAGAGGAATAGATAGATGGGTAAAGGAGAGGATTTCTCCTCATTTGCACTGGCTTGATCAGCCTATCTGCCAGCAGGTCCTGCCTGGAAACCTGGCTCCACCACTTACTAGGTGGTTGGAAACAGCATGCTTGCCAAGCGTGTTTGCTCTTGTGTAAAATGAGGAAGACTGGAGGTGAAGCCAGGAAGTTAGTAATATTGCATGTGATGTAACTTCTCCCAGAACCTCTCAGATCTTCAGTAAAGCCACTAAACTAATGACATATTTGGGGAAGGTGGACTTTGTGTTTGGATGATGCAGGATGACTCCAAAGCAAGGCAGAGAAAACAATAAGGAAGGAAGCCATTAGGAATTCATAGAAATTGTAGAGATGGCTCTGAACTTGCATAAGTACCAAATTGGAATTTTAAACCAAGTTGATCTAAGTCTCTAAGGGCTAGTAGGACCTCAGCGGATAGCTAGGATATGTCTCAAAATCTCCAGGGATTTTCAGACTTTAAAATTTTCCATTCCATTTTTCCATAATCTCTATAGTCAAGAACTTCATACCTAAATTTAAATTCCTATTGCTGCAATTTCAGTTCAGTCTAGTATTGTAGTAATCATAATAATTAGCAGATATGAGCAATGGAGTCAGACTGTCTAGATTTAAATCTCAGCTACGCTACTCACAAGCTCAAGTAAGTTATTTAAACTTTCTAAACTGCAGTTTCTTCTCCATAAAATAGGATTACAATTTCTACATCTACCATAAGGTTGTTGTCAATATCCGATGTGTTAACATATACAAAAAACTTAACAGAGTACCTGGCACACAGTAAGTGCTCAAAAATGTTTGTTATGAATATCACTATGATATGTCAAACCTTGTGCTGTTTTATATAAATCACCATTTTTAACACTCACAATAACCCTCAGATTTAGCTGTTAATAATCCCTATTTTACAGATAAGGAAATTGAGGTGCAGAAAAATTAAATAGTAAAGAATGGTTATTTCATACATATTCCTGATGCATTTACTATGGGATCAATATGGTCATGGTCATGGTCATGAGAAATAAACATTTAATGAATAAATTAATGAATAAAGTTTTTTCCTCTGAGCTTTCACAGAACCCAGAGAAAGGAGAGAAATAATTTGTCTCTTAATTCTGTCATTTTTTTAGTGTTCACTGTCACTCTCAAACTCAGCATTGAAGTCCCAATTTCATTAATGTTCTATTTTCTTTTTCTTCTGGGGAAGTAATAAAAATATTTGCAAGAAAGAGATATAAACCATATTGCTTCCCAAAGTCCAACACTTTGACTTTTTCCTTTCTTGGTTCTTCTACAAACAGCCTTTGGAATTTAATCTATGCCAATTGAAACTAACTTTCAAAATAAATTAAAAATATAATTTTGCAATTTCTGACCAAATAGTCTATAAAAACTCTAATAAAACAACATCCATTTTTCCTTTTCTCACTAATGTTATAAATATATTCCCCAAAAAAGTAATCTAATATTCTTGGCAGAATTTTTCCTGCAAAAATCCATACTCTTTCTGGCTTATGATTTCCTTATTGTTTTGGTGTTTCCAACTTTCTTTCTTAGAATGCATTCTGTTATTCTTTAAAATTGACATTAAGTTATCTAAATGGTACTTCCTAAGACCATTTTCTTTCTCTGTTTTGGAGCTGAGTCTGTAATTCAAAGTTAGTGTTAAACCTCATCGGAATAGTTTTACTTCAGCTAGTCGTTCTTATAGATGCAGAATGCTCCACTCAGATAGTCATGTGAATATAACAATCGTCAAATGTTCACACTTTCCATTTCTCCTCTGCTACTGATTCTTATCTTCCACTATTTTTGCAAGTAATTCCCAGCTACCAAATAATTCAAATTCTTCCTTTCATTTAATTGAAGGATGCAATGAGAAGTAAGCCTGTGGTGGGATGTATATTGATCTTCTGGGCCTCAAAGTACACTCTGCCAGCTCCAAAACCTTTCTGCCCCTTATTTTCCATCCCATGTTAGTAAGAAGTAAAGTGTACGATAGAGTCTAGAGGACATGGGCTCTAAAAGATCAGGAGTGTAGACTTGAAACTTATCTTCTATTACTGTGTAGCATTTAATAAAAGACTAACTTCTTCAAAATTCAGTTTATTCACCCTTAAATGATGGTACTGTCTTTCTACTTTTTAGAGATCATAGGCAAATGAAGAGCTTTAACTTCCTTAGATAAAAGTTGCAAGTTGAAGTGACAGGAGAGCAATTATTCTCCTCCCCATAGACTGACCATTGATCCTCCAGTCAAAGGCTTTTTGTTCAGCCTCTCTCCTTGCCTATCTGTGACATTCAACACTGGCGGCCACTTGCTCTTCATCAGATGCTCTCCTGCCTTAATTTCTGTGATAGTGTGCTCTCAGTTTCCCACCTATCTTTTGGATTTCCTCTTCCCCTCCAGTCTCCTCACCATGAGTATTATCTAACTTTGACATCTTTATTCCCAGACTCAATGAACATGGACAGAGATAAGGAGACCGAGATGCGTGGCACCATCCCTGTCCTCAAGTGGCTTTTAGGCTGGTAGACAGAGATGAACACAACATTAGATAAGTGAACTAATACGTTATCAGTGACTCTGAGTTCCCTGAAGTATGGAATTATTTATCCTTCTCTCACTACTAAACTCATTGGGGGAAAAAAAAGTTGTATATCAACAAAGTTGTATATGTTGGTTACAATATCTCATAGTAATATGTATCCCCCTTTTTGCCCCCCATTGGGTTGGTTTCACAGAATCAGAGAATTTCAGAGCCAGTCCTCTTTTTACAGATAATTGAACTGAACCTAGAGAGATAAAGCAACTTGCCAATGGCCACCCAGCCAGTAAGTGGCAAAGCTGGACCAGAACCAGATCTCCTGACTCTTACTGCTCCTATTGTCAGACCTTGTAGCAGCTCTTCATAGGCTGAATTTTCCCTGTTAAGCTGTAAGTAACTCTATACTCAATGAGGTAATGATCTGGTATTTCTCTCCTGTTCCACAGAGGGTGACAGATGCCCTAGAGATCTGAAGAGGGACAAAAAATCCATACCTCTCTTGACACAATAAACAAGTTTTTCAGGTTCCATGTCAGTTTGTGGAAGATTCACTCTGAAATCCAGTGACCTCTGGCCCACACGCTGGAGAAGTGGTCCTGAGTCCATTAAAATTCATGCTCAGAGTCTGATGGATCATATGGGAACTGCTGTAACAGAAATCATTCCTGAGGCACAGTGTGTTAACCCCCCTTCTCCTCATCACAGTGATGATGGCTCAGAGAAGCAGTCGTGGATTTAACGAATCCTCAGCTAGAGAGAAAATTCTAACTGGGAAAAGGATGAATGACCTCCCGCCAAAGCTGCTGATGAAGGAGACAGTAAGAAGAGCAAATATCAGCAAAAATCTGATAATATTTGCCTTTCCAGTGGTAAAGACAACACTCAGAAATTCTGTGGCCAAGTAAGGAATTGGAAGAAATAAAAAAGGAAGGGAAAGGAAGGGAAGGGAGGAGGGAGGGAGGGGAAGGAGAAGGAGGGAGGAAGAAAGAAAAGGAAGGCGGAAAGAAAGAAGGAAAGAAAAGGAAAGGAAAGAAAGAAGGAAGGAAGGAAGGAAGGAAGAAAAAAAGAAAGAAAGAAACAACGAAAGAAAGAAAGAAAGAAAGAAAGAAAGAAAGAAAAAGAAAAAGAAAGGAGAAAATGGTAAGAAAGAAAACTTTCGCCAAACTGATGCCTGTCAGATAAAAGAGGTTGGAGCCATAAATTCCTCCCAGCGTTTCTAATGGGATTTTAATACAGCATTTGGCCATCATCTTTTTTTCATTCCTTTAATGACATACATGCCCGAAGTGTAGCCATGGAGCCTCTGAACTCTGTATATTTCTGTAATACACAAAGAAAACAGCCGTCACATCCATTTTAAGGAACTTCTAAATACATTACAGTGAGGTCTATAGGCCCCAGATCCAGAGGGAACAGCACAAAGCCTGTCTGTACATCATCTGTGATGGACTTGAATTCTAGCCAAGGCAGGTTTTTTTTTTAAATAATAAAATAAAATACTGTGTTTTTTTAAAGGAACATTATATTTTTAAACTGGAAATAATTGTATTTTGTATCTTATGTGGCATCTGAAAGTGATTTAGTTGAACAATGTGGTTTCTGATTGGTATTTGAATTGGTTCCAGAACATTTTTCATAATAACCATCTTAAAGATCCCAATTATCTGATCCTCTTTCCTCCTTCACATGGTTTCATAGGAGGTTTCCAGAGAAAGAGAGAAACCTGCAGGGGCAGGCAAGCCAGCTCACATCTAGCTACACAGTTTTGCCGGCTAGTCTCAAAGGAAAGAGCCTGCTTGTTATTCTGAGTTGTCCAGGATGCTTTTATGACTCAATAAAGGAGGCCTTGGCATTACCAGAATAATTACTTACTCAAACAAGCCTATAAAACCAAAGAGTTGCCCCAACTAAAAGGCAAGCAGGGAACTTTTTTCTTTTAGTGCTAACATGTAAGCCTAGTAAAGTGTATTTAGATTTCTATAAAATCAGCTCTGGGTGCACAATGGATAGTTGATTTACCAGGTGGGCAGCAGAATCAATTCTCTGGGGCTGCAGAGGGTCTAGCGGAAAGCAGTACTGTTAAATATGAAAGAACGCTCATCCGTAAATGGACCCAGCGTCATTTGTAATGTGCAGAAATCGTGGTGTGGTGGGGAAGAGACCAGACCCTACAGTCAGCTGGATTTGATGCTGTCTCCACCACTATTGAATGGTGTCACCCAGGGCAATGATCCAAACTCTGCGTCTCATCTGTAAAGTGGAGATAATATACCTCTTTCATGGGATCTTTGGAAGAAATGAATGGAATAATACATGTGAAGGGCTTAGAACAATACCTTGTATAAACAAGACACTAAATAGTAGCTGTTGTTATTACAAGTAATGGAATCTCATTGCAATCAATAGTTTTTATTATTACATATATTAATAATGAGAATAAATATTCTTTGAGCAGTAAGTGTCTTCACACTGCCTGACACTATGCTAAGCATTTCAAATATTATACATCTCCTTTAACCCTCTTGAGGTAAAATTCTTGTCTAAGGTGATGAATCTGGTAAGTGGCAGAACTAGAAATAGGGCTTCCATATTTAGCAAATAAAAATATAGGATACCCAGCTAAATTTGAATTTCAGATGAACAAGATAATTTTTGGGGATAAATGTGTCCCAAATGTTGCATGAGACATACTTATATATCTAGTGATCTTAACTAGAAATCAAGCCCTCAGATCTATTTTATCAAGCCCAGGCTCTTTTTCTTCACCAGGCAAAGTTCTGTCTAGAATATAATTTTGTGTTCCTTGTATATTTCATCATATATTTCCTTGCATATTTCATTCCTTGTATATTTCACCTCTAGCATTTTTTTTCCCAACCAGAAAGTTCTTCAGTAAGAAACAATCCAGAAATTGTATGTAGTTACCAACTTTCAGGGAAAGTGAAATGTTTAAGGCAATAATCTAAACCAGAGCAGCTGGGCGGAGGGCTGGTACACCGAGAGGGGGTACATCAAGCCCTGTGTCCTCCTGAAATTATGATTGTAAAGTATGCCAGAAATTATTAAAAGCACTTAAAAACAAAGTCGCAAAATAACATTTCATATTGAAGAAATATTCATTTTTGCACCGTAACTTGCAGCTATAAATTTAACTTAAAATATTTACATTTTTTTAAATTACTGGTATGAATTAACAATCTGGTTTGTTCATTTGATAAAAATTATTGATTGTCTTTATGTCAAGGCACTATGTACTTGCTGAATGAACAAAAACAGACACTGTCCCTGCCCTCATGGAATCCACACCCTAGGAAAGGGATATAAAAGTAAGTAAATAAGCACAAAAACAGATATAAAGTTATAATCACTACAAGATCTATGAAGGAAAAGTACACAGAGAGATGAGACTATAACAGGGGGACGTGAATCCAGAAAGGGCTTCCATGAAATAGCAATACCTGAGCTAAGAGCTGAAAGATGAACAGGATTTAACCAGAAAGTGTTAGTGGAAAGATTAATAGCATATGCAAAGATCCCGTGGGAGAAGGGAGGATGGCAGGTATGAGGAACTGAAAGGTCTATTCAGCTGATGTCGAGAGGTGAGCATGCACAGTATTGTGGGTAGGTGAGGCAGAAGATGTAACATATTAGTTATGGTAGATTAGTCTACAGCAACAAATAGTCTCAAACATGTAAGGGCTCAAAAGAATAAATGTTTATTTTTCTCTCTCATATAACATTCGAAGGCAATTTCAGATTAGGGGTAACAACAGGGGATCCTGGGGAATCCACTGTCAGAGATTCATGCTGATACTTCTTTGTCATCTTCAACATGTGGCTTTCAAAGTCATCATGAGTATTGCCATCCCAGTCATCTGGTAGAATCATGAGTGATGCACGTTGGAGGTTTTTATGGGCCAGGTCTGAAAGTAGCACAGTATCACTTTTGCTCAGATTCTATTAGCTAAATTCAGTCACGTGGTCACCCCTAACAGTAAGAGAGTCTGAGAAATGTAATCCATTTGTGTCACAGGAGAAGAGAAATGGGTGTTATCAGCAGCTTGCAATCTCTACCATAAGCAGGTGGAGCTAGATGATACAGGGTCTTATAAGCCTGGTTAAAGAACTTTGGTTTCAGCATGAAACCAGTGGAAATCCATTAAAGGGATTTAAGGAGAAAGGAGTGACATGATCAGATTTGTATTTCGAAAAGATAACTCTGGCAACAAATTAGAGAACAGATTAGAAGGGTATCAGAGTGGTTGTAGGGAGATAAATTAAGAGGATATTATAGCATTTCGGGGAAGCAATCATGGTAGCATGGAACAGAGCAGTGGGTGGTGCTAGAAATGGTGAGAAATGGATGGATGCAGTAACACTGTGCAACAAAGCACTGACAAGGAACAACAGGCAAGTACAGAATAAGTTCATTTTCTTTGTTAAACTCTTTTCTGCTTCTTGTTATCGCCCTGGCTCTCCTTAGTTTCTTTTGCACTGCCAGGGTCCTTGACCAGCATCAGTAACAATGAAGACATAGGAATCATCATAACGAATTCCCGGAATTTGGAAAAAGCTATTAAAAGGGCCTTAAGGACCTCTAGGCAGAGTCCCTAGGTGTGAATTGGTTCAGCACAGGCTGACTTTTTTCTTCTTTTTAAATACCAGACGTGTAAAATAAAGTTAAAAAAGTAAAAAACCACTGGAATGTGGACAAGACAGAGAGTCAGAAAACATAGGACTCTTGTGTTACTTTTTTATTGTTTTCTTATAGGTAAAATGAGGACAATAAATACCTACACATCCTACCTCTTGGGGTTTGGCTGTTGTGAGAATCAAAGGCCATAGAGATCATGTATACCAAGGTGCACAGTGGTTCATATTGACAGGGCTCCCTGGCGTTTGAAGTTTCTATAATTCTTGCTCAAGCTATTTAAGGAGACATTCATCAAAGTATTTGCACGAAAAATAAAGAATTGCATGTTCAAAAGCCTGTTCATTATTTTCTTGTTTTTATTGCTGCTTAGTATAACAGTAAGTGAAAGTTATTTGCCTAGTATAATGGCCTAACCATACACAAAATATATAAGCTTGTTATTCAGTGTACAGTTGAATCGCAGAGTTGAGAGTTCATTGGTTGTTTTTACTGGTATAAAAGCGGGAGGCTGCTCAACCCTCTGGTTGAAAATGATCTTTCTCATGGCTACTAAGCCTGGTTTCTCCCTTAGTCATCCAACAAGCTAAAAATAGTAATAGGTGACACTTATTAAATACCAAGCACTGTTCTAAGTAACATATGTGTGTGGATTTAAATACACACACACGTATATACAAATATAAACACAAATACACCCCTCACTTCCTATCTGGAAGATACTATTATTACCATCTCCATTTTGCAGGTGGGAAAACTAAGACACTGAGAGGCTAAGAAAATAGGCAAAGCTCTTTGCCCAGAGTCACAAAGCTAGTAAATAGGTGAGCCAGAATTCCAACTTGGGCACCCTAACTCGAGAGTCCATGCTCTTTACCGCTTGGTGCTGCCTCTTCGTGATGTGCTAAATGCTGAATAAAATGCTATACTCTGCCCTCCAACAAGATGATCATAATTCTAGTTATTGTATTGTTTTCTCTAGAAGAATTTTCACTGACAGCACTCTGACTAAATTACTCCAAGAATTACCACTCACTTGGCACCATAGCTATTAAAATGAGGCTAGTAAGATAATCTCAGATGGGTGGAGGAAGTGGAAAATTCCACAACAAATGTCAGCCAGTTAAAGTCTTGCTCAGCAAGGCGCAGGTTGCTGTCATAAAGGTGCTCCATCAGGTGATGAATTTGATGGCCCACTGATGTGCAGAGATAAGGAAAGATTCTGGCCTTCCATTTCTAGTGTCCAATATCTTGTTGGATGATTGTAGAGAAGTACTTGAACTGAATCCTGGAAGTTGAGTAGATGTTTATTGAATTGACAAAGAAGTGATTCCAATTAGAGCAAAGGAGCGGAAAAATAACACCGGGAGGAGAAAGCAAGGAAGAGCAAGGGTGAGGATAGTAGAGGCCGAGTTAGAGAGGAGGCCGGCAGGAGCCACGTCATGAAATTAGGAATTTTATTTCGTGTAATTCCAGGGAGCCACTCAAGGGTCTTAAGCAGATGGGTGACAAGCTTAGAATATCAGAGAAGGTATCAGGTTTAAGGGAAAGATTATGGTTTGAGCTTTGGACTTTCTGAGTTTGAGAAAGTCATACTAAGGGAAATCTAGGGAGGGGTTCTGTGGACAAATGGACATGAATTCTATAGTTTAGAAGAGAGATGTGGGGTGGAAACAGATTTGGGAGACAACTCCAGTTAGCTAGCAATTGAAGCCATGACCATAAATGAGATTTCCCAGGTGAATATATACAAGGAGACAAAAAGAGGCTGGAGACTGGGACCCTGAGACCCACAATTGAAGGTGGTGAACAGATGAAGGATGAGCCTGAGGAGAGGCAACAGGTCAGGAAAATTACATGAGCAGGACATAAGCCAAGGGAGGAGGGAGCATTATTCAAAAGGGTGGGGGCAAAAACGTTAGATGTCTCGGAAGCGTCAAAGGAGATGAGGGCTGGAAAACCCCGCCCTATTTCACTGGAGTGGCAAGCCCTGTTCCTAACTGCAGGAGATGAAAAGTGAACGTGAGATTAGGAAATGGAATGAGAAAGCAGGTGCAGAGTTCTCTCCTGATCAAGGAGACACAGAGGCAGCATCTTGGCGACCATTCTATGTTCTGTTCCTCAGTGGCCCAGTTTCTTCAAGAGACTGGGAAGTGGTACGAAGTTATGCAGCCCTTGTTTCTCTGACAGCCCCTTAGAACAGATAGGGTTACAGACACCCTCCCAGTCGGAGTTTATTTGGGATTCCAGCAATCAAGTTTTAAGGTTATTTTCCAAATCCATAGTTTAGACTATGCAACATGGCACACTGGACCCTCCTTTGGGACTCATCTAATATATAATGAGAACATAATGCATGTCCTCAAATGCAGGTCTGAGGTGTGTCAGAGGCACACTGACTAAACTGAGTCTTTCCGTTGTTATAAAACCCAGGTGATTTCACAGGCTGAAAGGAATTTTCATTGATTATTTTTATTTTCCTAGGGTTTATTAATGAGTTTAGTTCATAATAATCATGTAACCTCAGGGGTATTATTTAAGATGGAGCTGTTCAAAGGAACCCAGCTCTGTAAAGGTTTCCCCACCCACCTTTCACCATGTTTAAAATTCCATGGTTTGTTATCTTGACCTCTCCCCTTACTTTTTGTGTGATCTCAGCCATGTCACTTAACCTTTCAGGATCTCAGTGGCTTCATTTGTCTAAAAAGGGGACCGGACAAGATGCTCAATAGAACCATATTATTCTATACTGGGAATCAGCCATCTTTTTCTATAAAAAGCCAGATAATGAGCACTTTTGGCTCTGCAGGCCATATGGGCTCTGCTGCAAACTACTCAGCTCTGCTGTCATAACATGAAAGCAGCTACAGACAATCTGCAAACAAATGAGCATGGTTGTGTTCCAATAAGACTTTATTTGCAAAAACAAACAGTGGGCCGGATTTGGCCTGCAGGTTGTCATTTGCCAACTCCTGTTCTAAACTTTAAAATAAGACTTTTGATTTATGAAACTGGACCTCTTAGAATCACCTATTAAAATACTTGTATCCCAGGAAAGGCAAATTATTCAGCTACTGTCAGCCATCATGTGGTGAGTCACAAAATTTAACTCATACAGTGCAAATGAGAAGGGCAGAGAAATATCAGGTATAGTATTTCATTTAACAATCTGGTCTTCTTCAAAAGGTGAGTGAGAAAAATATACTAAAATTTCAGTTTGACCCAATAATTTAAAGTCATTTGGGAAGTATTTAACATCTTTTTGTTAAAAACCCCCAATCTCTTTGAAAGCCTTCCCTCCCCCTGCTTAACAATAGTGATATATGAATGAATGAGGAAGACAATGACTTGTGGGACCTCAAGGTCCATAAGGGAAGAACGGGGTCCTCAGGAGCGATGCCCCCTCTTTCTGTTTCTGGGATTCTGTCCTTGTCCACATGGGTGCTGCATGCCCTCATTCGACATTCTACAGCTGAGGTCTGCAGTCAACATAATTTGCCATCTCGTAGGTCTCAGCTTGAGCTTGGTAGGGCCCAGTAGTGACCATTGGCTGACTCAGCCTCACCTCCATTCCTGTTGGTTAGAGGCCCTTTTGAGGTCTAGCTGTGACTATCATTAGACCATGGTTTGAGAAGTCTACCTTGCAATTCTCACTACAGAACCATTTCCTCCCTCCAATACAGTGACACCCCCTCTGCCCAGTTCCCAAGCCAGATTCTCAGCTCTTTCTGAAATCTGTCCATGCACATGGGACCAAGCATGGCTCAGGAAAATGTCCGCCTCAGGGCCTTTCTCTGCCTGAGCTTGCTGTGTTATCCAGTCAGTATGACTGTGACCCAGTTTGTTTAAGGCAGCCTCTAAGATGGCCTCCTCCCCAATCCCAGCCTGCTTCTTGGCATTCCCTTCAACTTACCTAATAGTAAACAAGGAGAGAGATGTCTGACTGACTCACTGCTTTAGTCTCTCTCCCCCTCTTCTTCTCACAGTCTCTGGAGCCAAAAGAGGAGCTGGCTTTTCTTTCACTGCTCATGCTTTTTACCCATTTGCTGCCACGGAGCTGCCTAAGTATGGTAGCAGGAGAGCTATCTTTTCTATGCTAGAGGAGTAGTCTCAGAGCACAAGCCCTTCAGGTTAAGTTTTTCATATACTGAAGGGAGTAATGGAGAAAATGTTCTTAATAATGCCTGTGTGGCTCTCCAGCCTATTGTTTTGTTCAAAATCTATTTCATATGTTGGAAGCTGACTGTTTCCTATCCTTCTCATTGAATTCCTTATGCAACAAATTATAATCTTCCCCAAGGTAAATGTATGGATGAATGGAGCACTAGGATGAAGATCTCATGTTCTAAGAGGTAAAGTGAGGAGTGCATATTTTCAAAGTATTGTATCATTGCAATTAATTTATAAATTTATTCAATAGTTTTTTTCCATGAAGACAGTTGGAAAAGGGGATGTTTTGGGGAGAACTAAGCTCAGGATGGCTTGGTATAAATGCAGAAGATCACGGAGAGGCAGCTGGTTCTACGTCAAGGGAGGCATGCTGGGTGTCCAAGGTTCAATATATGGCCACATGGCAGAGGGAAGAGGACGAAAATTGTAGAAACACATTTCACAAATGTGTCTAGGACCAACATAGCCAGATATTACAATGGGGAAAAGAAGCTGAAGCATGAATCAATCTGAAATTCAGTAAAAGGTTTGGGGGAGATGATTAAAATAACAAGATAGAGCAGTGATTTTGCATTATCTGAGGACTGGAATTCCAAGAGTCAATAGTTTTCATAAAATAGTGCTAGAGAACATAGAACCTTGCTTAGAAATGGGGCAAACTTATTTGGTTGATTGTCTATGTGTGGTTCCTTTGACTATGGGACCGGACTCAAAATGCTGGAGGTATGAATGGTAAAGCGTCCAGTAGAACGGCTCAGGCAGAATTAAAGAGAACAAAGGAATCAAAGGAAACATGCATAAAAATGTTTAGCAACTCAATAAAAAGTTTATATTTTATTAAAAGATTGATAATTGCTTATGGTCAGAAACTTATACCTACCATTTAAATGCCATCTTGCTACCTACAAAGCCATGGAAAATCCATAGGTAATTTACTCTTGACTTTGAAACGTATTCTCTATAACTTTAGAATTATATTTTTTTCCTAATTGTGTCAGCCCTGGCTGATATCAGCATTTCTTGAGCACTCACTGACTAGGAAAGAGATGGAAGAAGAAGTTAGTAAAAGAAGCCAAGCAGAGGAGCATTCTGAGTAGGTGTGCATCTTGGTGACATACAGAACAGTCCATCCAACAATAACAGAATACTCATTCTTCTCAGGTGCACGCGAAACGTTTTCCAGGATGGAACCTAACATCATAAAGCTTCTCAAGAGTGGAATATGTACTTGATTTACTGACTACACAGAGGATTCACAAAACAATCCCAGGCACTCGGGGATACTGAATAAAGATTACACTGATTCCTATCCTCAAGGAGATTAAGGACTAATGGGAGGGAAATAAAATACATAAAATCAACATAAATACGTACAGATGTGCACAGCAATTACAAGAGTGAGATGGGCATATGGAATCAAGAATTAGGCTGATTAGTTGGGGAATGATTAGGTAAACCTCAAAAAGATATATAAAGGAAATAGGGATGTAGCATTCAAGGTTGTTATCAATGGCCTCTCTCAGAACCTTTTAGTTTCATGATACCCCTTAATGTTTAAACCTGTAGTATGCAATCTCCAGGATCTAAGAAACTTTATTTCTAGGACTCACTTACCACCTAGTCCCCAAATTAACTGCAGTGCTTAAGGATCTGTTACCAAACCCCACAAATTGCTGTTTCTCTAATAAAAACGTCTAAATTAAATATGAGAGCTTGCTATAGTGTAATAGCAGATATCTATATGAACATATCTATCAACAACTCAAACTTGTCAGGTACCCACAGTTGTGGTGTGAAGCGCATAGGATATTCTCTCGATGGGTTATCTGCAGCCACAGGCCCCAAAACGCTTCCTTTGTCCCTGCCTCCCTTCACCATCACACAATGTACATTCCAGTGAGTGTATGTTTGTGCCCTAGGACAACTGCAGAAAATAATATACTGTGACCTATTGTGAAGCCTGATAGAAACAAGTTTTTAACTATCTCTCTGCTCCCTGGGATCTCCTGTTCTTCTTCTTCTCCACAAGAGAGGAATCAGGAAGTGGGTCTTCTGTCTGTGAGGAATGTTTAAGACGTAATGTCCAAGAAAGGGAGGAATTAAAAGCAGAGGTGAATGAGAAATCTTTGTTCAAAGGGGAAACCGGAAAAGACATCTTATTAGGGGAAAAAAAGAACCAGAAATTTAAAAACATCAATATAACAGAGTCTAGAAAGAGCTTGGAAGGGCTCTGGAATCCTACAGGCTGCTGCAGTCATTCACCTTGCCAAAAACCCACCCAGCAGTTCTTTAAAAAAAAAAAAAAAAGCCCATAGGGCCTGAAAACATTGACTAATAATTCTTGAATCCATCTCTACAATATTATTCATCTCTGCCAAGGTCAGGTCTGGTCACTGCATGGCTGGAGGTCTGGGCATGCCGTTCCCAGTTTTATTTTTACAGTAGTTATGGAGCCCTTTATATGTTCAAGGGCCCTCCTGTCACTTATTACCCACCCGTCCAGACCACCCACCCATGCTCCCACACACAATACATCCAGACACACCCACAAATACCCAGATTCTTTAAACCTTATGGTGATTCAAGCTGCAGGAATATTGTTTGCTCCAAGTGACTTTACGTACTTAGAGTTTCCCAAAATAAATCTGTTTCCCTCTCGGGACCAATCTGTGGATCTTTCCACTCAGCAAACGTTTACAGAGCACCTACTGTGTGGAGGGCACAGATGGATGCAGGAGCTGAAGGAAGCTCCCTGGGAGGCAGGAAGGCAGGAAGGACAAGCATTCTCTTCTGCTGAGGAGGCTTCTTTGCTCCTTTGCGACCAGATGGGTGTGGAGCGGAGAGGGGAAGGCCACATCTGAATGGACAGACCATTTCTTTCTCTCATTCACATTTCCTCTTCCCTCTTCCTTTTCCTTCCCCTCCTTCTCTTTTTTCCCCTCTATCTCTTCATCCTTTGTGTCTCTCTCCCTCCCGCCTCACCCTCCTTCCCCTTTCTCTTTTTTCTACTAAGACAAAACCACCTCACAGGTTCTGTCAGACTTGGGAGCTATCACTGTGCTTCTCCTGCCTCCTTAATAAACTAGTCATGAAAGTAGGCCCTGTAGCCGTGCAAACTCTAAAAACATGAAAAGAGGGGAAAATACTGGCCGTAACTCAGAAAAACTGACTTTGAGGAAACTGCATTCCTCCGCATCCTGACGTCGGTGCCTTCGTCTCAGAGAGGGCAGGAGGGAGGTGCTGCTGCCGCCTCTCACAGGGCTGACTGTGGTGTGGCCTTGCAGCCTTCCCCAGCCTCCCAGGCCCCGAGCCCTTAGGATAATTTATGAGGTGTCAGGATATTCCGACCACAAGGTCGGAATAGAATGGTTTTTACACTTCAGCTGCCATGAAAGAGAAACAATTTAATTCTGTTTCACTCTGGCACTGTCTGTTTTCCCAATGAACAGGGGATTTGGGTCTCCTCAAGATTATTTGTCTAAGCACAGACCAAGACTGCTGCTGAGACTCGAGATGTCTGATTTTGACTCTGGCTTCCTTCTCCTTCCCTCTCGGCTAGGGAAGGAGGCACTCCCTTTCCTCTAGTTCCAAAAGGAGACTGGAATCCATTTCACCCAGGAATTGTTGTGTGCTAGTGAATAAACCAGATTTCTTGGGTCATTCCATCCTCCTCTTACTTTCAGTGGGAAAGAGTGGTTCGGGTAAGTAAGGGGTACGAAAGAGCCCTCTCCTAAATTCAGCGGGCCCCGGAGTCTCCGCCAAGTCGTGGTCTTGAGTCTGAAGCCGTGTTTCCCTTGGCCTGGAAGCACAGCCTCCTGGCTCCTCCTGAAGCTACAGAACCAAAGACATTCCGCTGAGTAGCCTGAGGCTCTGCCTGCCAGGAAAACCCAATGTCTCCTCAGAGAACTCTCGGAGCAGGAGTGCAGCTCTCCTTCACCGACAGAGCAGCCAAGAAGACAAACGTGGAGCAAGACGGCTTCTGAGGACCCCACTAACTCTCTCTTCTAAGCCAGACTGGGAAGGTCATCCAAAACTCAGAATGTGACAGATAATTACATTACAGAAGGGTCACCTAGGAAGCTTACAAGATGGACAGGGACTCCTGGATTCTTGGGCCCAGAAGCAACAGGCTTGCCTGGATCAATTCATGTGATCTGCTGCGTTAAACTCATCTCCTAGGGTCTGGCCACATGACAGGCACTAGAAAGACAGCAACAATAATCGGACAAAATAGCATATATTCATCCATCTTTTAAAGTTCAAGGCTAATTAAAAGGAACGAGGTAAATATCTCCTTATCGATAGGTAATAATCTTTAAGAAACTAAGTGGAAAAAGCAAGAGTATAATATGGTAAGAATAATATGTTACCATGTATATAAAAAGAAGTGGTTTTATATTACTATATACTTAGACATTGTATAGGAAACAGAAGAAGTTTTTTTCAGGATTTGTCTTTAGAAAAGAGAACTAAAAGCCTAAGAATCAGAATTCAGATGGAGATTTTCTTCTCGTTACATATTCTTTTGTATTTAGAAAAATTTTTTAACTAAGAACTCATATTACCTTTACAGAACATCTTTTCATTTAAAAAAATAAAGTAAAATCCCAGAGAATGGTAAAGCAAAAGGAAAATTAAGAAGAAAAGCAAATGATTCAAGTTTAGAATGCAGCTTAATGTTGGGCCAGCCAATTCTCAAAAAAACCACCCTCTAAATTAAAGCAATGAATTCTTGGTGGGAACAGTAAAGGAGCTATTTGGTAAATGACCTCTTCAAGTTCCCTTAATAGTAGTATTTAACTGTTTATGGAAGAATTCCTTACTTTCATGTGGGTGAGAAGATTACGCCCCCAAAAAGGACTTCAGTCAATAGGATGGAGCCTCCTGCAATTTCACATCCAACATGCCTCAGTTTCAAGCAAAGTGCTGAGTCAAACTGGTTTGCTCTCCCTTCTGCCCCAGTCAGTTTCTGAAATCCCTTCTCTATACTGCCTGTCCCAGTAATTGCAATTATCCTTTGCATTTCCAGAAAATGTCATTGATCTGAATCAGGTGGGTGTATGGAAAAGAGCATTGGATCCCAGGTCAAACAACATGTCTTACAGTACTAGCCATCTCTGGGTTACTTTTTTGTAAATCATTTAATCTCTCTGGGCCTTGGTTTTCTCATCTGTAAAGAGAAAGATTTGAATAAGATACAATACCTTCAAATGCCTTAATTGCAATAGGCCTCTGGTTCTATGAAAATACAGTTATCAGGCAGCATGCGGGTGGAGCTGGGGACACAGCACAGGCCTGTCATGGATTTCCGTCATTCCATCTGACCTTTAGGCAGATGCATATATGAAAGTTTTTTCTGATTTGCTTCTTCATTAATTAAGGATAATTGAATTGCTGTCCCAAAGATGCTGTTCACCAACCATGAAAGTACCTTCTGCCCTGCCATAGGACAGACAGAAGAAACCACTACATTGTGAACTAAGCCTCAAAGGTATGCTGGTATTGCCCCAAGACCTTGGATGTCTGGCCCACTGCCATATCCATTATCTGATAGGCAGAAGTTGTCACTGAAGGCTACATCCCTGGTTAGACAAGAAATGCCACCAAAACAAAGGCCCCTCTCCCCATTCTCCACCCTGTTGTAGGTGTCTGGGATATCAGAAAGTATTTTCTCCCTGTAGGACAAGGTGCTCTGGTGGAACAGCCTAGCACTGCCATCACCGTTCACATGAACCAGAAAGGCCAGAGAGATGTTGAGAAAGAAAGAATAAAGGGACTGCCAGGACAGCAGCCCCCGTCAACCCACTCTACTCTACTCTCAGGTGGGAAACTTAAGAACTCAGTTGGTTAGCAGCCAACCTGAAACATGTCTGATTATTGCTACCCCTCCAACATGTTTCCATTTAAAATATAACTGATCCTCATTTCTTTCCCCAAATATTCCAGTCATGATTGCCATGTGTGTCCTATTGTCCTCAACCCTATAACAGTCTTGATAGGTCTTTGCTAAGAGTTGTGCTTTTGCATGTATAATCCTGCTACAACTCAGTACTCTGAAAGAGTGGTTAAAAACACAGATTCTAAAGAGAGAAGACAGTTTAAGGGTTAAGAATGTGAAATCTGGAGCTAGAATACCTTGTTTAAATGCTAGCTCTGGCCTTGACAAGATGGCAGCAGCTAAATGGACCATCAGTAACCAGTAGTTTTGGACCAGATGCTCATGGAGGAGCAGGAGCTGTTGCACCAGGCCCTCCTTGATCACAAGAAGGTTGTTGGTCATTTAGAGAACTTCAGCAATGAACAACTCCTTGACAAGGCATCCAAAAATGTTTGAACTAGATTGGCAAATGCTCCAGCTGGTAGTAACGTAGTGAAATTATAGATTCAGGTGAATGCAAAGGGAAGACTTATGGCTGCCTGGTTTAAAATACTTGGCTATGGTTCTGAAATTGATCGAAGCTCATTAGCCATTGATTAGGTTAAAGGAAAATGGTTGAAGAAACCATGGTTATCAAAAGCATAGACATTGTCAAGGAACTATGCCTTCCTCCCAGGAAGCTGCACTGCTCCATGATAACTGATGATGCAGTCACAGTGGCCCTGCTAGACTATAAACTGAAAAAGAGGAGACAGAGAAGAAACGAGCCAGTGGATAAACTTCCATTGGATCAAGTCAGTTGTTTACCCACTCTCAGTGTAATCACCTTAGATGTCAACAAGCCCATTATACTGTCATTAAGGGGCTATGAGATATGTACAATATTTTGCCATTCAAATTATTGCTCATATACAAGTGAAATACACAGATTATTTTTTCAAACCCTTTCGTTTATTTCAGCCTGCCTGTATTGCCTTAACCCAATTGATGTTCATTTTGAATTATAAGATTGTGGCTGAGACAGCTCCTTGATGAAATCAATAATGATTCCCAAAAAGTGCTTATATTTAAGAATGAAGTACATAAATATCCAAATTTTCCTGAATCTATTTTTAAGGAAAGAGATGTTCTTAGACTTCTTGATGTGATCATTTGAAAGAGCCAGTCATTGCACCTAAAACAGATGTGCGTAAATAATATATTGGAAGAATTTAAGAAACCAACAACAACAAAAATTCACAAGCCTGCCTTTTACTAGCTGTGTAAGCTTGGGAGAGTTCTCAACCTGTCTGTGCCACAGTGTCCTCATCTGAAAAATGAGATAATCATAGACCCTGCCTCATAGTACAGTTGTAACAGTTAAATGACTTAACATAGGTAAAGCGCTGAGAACAGCGACTGACGTGTAGTGAGCACTATATATTAACATTATTAACATTGTTATTATTATTATTATCAGCTATCTGGGATATTAGATTATCCTTGAGGCTCTTGACACACTGTGCTGGGTTCACGAAAAACAAAGAAGAAAGGATGCTATTTCTGAATCTTTCAGCCCTTTCCAGAGCCCCTGATTACTTCGCCCCTTTGTCATGACTACAGTTACTCTGTTTCTTCGTGTGCTATGCCACATGGAAAGCTTCATCCATCTTTAGTGACACGTGTTTACTTACTTACATACCTATCCCTCACTTGTCCATATCCTCTCAAAAAATAAGGCTTGTCCTGCTCTTTAATTTTGAATCATTCTCCTCCACTTTCCTGCTCAAATTTCTCCCAGTATTTAGATTAGAATAATAACAGAATATCTGAAAGTTTGAAAGGAAGAGTCAAACTACATATAATCTTTCCTAGGATTCTGGCTTCCTTGCCATCTTTGTTTCCTTAAGGCAAAATATTCCATATGAGGCTCTCAGTTGAAGGAGATTGGGGAAGACATTTTTCCCTGTGAAATTGTCATACCTCTATGATTTCTTCTTTATAGATTTTTCTGTTAAAAACTATTTACTTATCATACAACATTGTAATTATCTTACCACAATTAACACCAAATTTTCACAAGTACAAAATTATGGTTTTTTCTCTCAAATTAAAAATTTAAAGTTTAATTATAATTTTATTTGATTGTTTTTGCCCCCTGTATTTATTATCCTTTCCTATAAAGGCTTTTACTAAAGGCATGGATTTGGAATCAGAGACTCAGAGTCACATTGACTAGCCATGTGAATGGGTAAATTACTTATTTTCTCTGATACTTGATTTCCTCATCTAAAAATAATATCTAGGGCTGTGACCAAGATGTAATGAGATGACATAAGTAAAATGCTTCTCTAAATCTCAGCACAGAATGAAAACTCAAAAGGTTGTAGAGATAAATGAAAAGGAGGAAGCAGGGATGGGGAAGAAAAAAGTGGAGAAGGAGGAAGAGGAAAAGGAAAATATCAAGAGAAGAAGAAAAAGAACGGGAGACGAAGGAGGAGGGCAAAAAGAAGAAAGGGGAAAAAAATGGAAGAAGAGGCAAGAAAAAAGGGAAGAAAGTATAAAGCAGAAGGAAGAAGAGGGAAAATAGGAGGAAATGACAAGGAAGAGGAACAAGAAGATGAGAGGAAAAGTGAGGATGATGATGGCGATGACGATGATTTTAATCCAGAGAACAACACTGAGAAAGAGAGGATAAGGTAAATTTTAGAGCCTACACAAAACCTCGATCATCTACGTCTTTGTATAGTGTGATTTTTTTCCCCTAAATCTTTGGTATTATATATGATTGACTTTCATACAGTTTGAATCTAGTTACTCCAAATATGACTACAAAGAAAATTACAAAGGATTATAGACCTTGGGCAACAGTCCTCATATTTCAAAGAAGTAGTTGATTCATTAAGATTCCAGCGCAATCAAAGAACTAGGAGGAGTCCCTGGAGTTTGTTTTCGTCAAATGTGAGGTACAGCTAAATGAAACGAGTTAAAAATTAAATGAGTGATTCATTAGGTTTCTTTTATAATGACCAGGTGTCCTCCTTCTGCAATGATGACAGGAAAAGAGGAAAGAGGCTTTTTTCCTGATCTAAGAGAGAGGTCTTCTTGATAGTGAGGGCTGATAAAAGCCCTTTACTTACCATCCCATTGGTTACAAGTCATTTCCTGCAGAGAGTCTAAAAAAACTAGACTGATTTTATGCAGTCAGGGGTAAGTGCAGTGCAAACAAAGATAGGTGGAGGACTAGAAAGATCTTTCAGAGGAACTTCTAGACCCACACTTTTGTACTACTTATCTGTTTTCCATAATGGGGACTTGTGGAGAAGTCTTCCTTTCACTTCTTTAGGTTTCTTTGTGAGTATCAGCTTTCTCCTTGTCTTCCTGTCTCAAACACTGACATGGGTGCCACATCTGCAGCTTCGCCTTCCTGCTGTGAGAAACATATGCACCTTTCCCCTTTAGTCTGTCCCTCCTGCTCTACACCACTTATGTCTCCAGTTTTCAAAGGTAGGCGTTCGAGCCTGAGATTTTCTGACTTCCCCAAGAGCCATATTCCCACTAGATCTCCTTCCGTTTCAGGTCATATTATCAATAGCAACCATTTCTCAGACACATCCATGAATATTATTGCTAGTTCTCATTCTCCCCTCTGCAAGGTGAGAGCTCCTTCTAATGCTGTCCTTCATCACCATCACCCTACCCCCCCAACCTCTGGCCCTGATTCTGTTGTTACCTTCCACATTTAAGCTTTCACTTTGGAATCTTGTTACTTGCATCACAATTCCAGTAGAGTGACTTCACCCAAGGAAGGAAACTCTTGCGTTGTCCTGGATTAATAACGGAGAAACGAGAGAAGTCTAATCTTTCCAGTGCAGAGATGTGTGCATTGTTTGTTGTGAGTAGCCCTTGGGGAGGGAGAGATTTCAAGTTCAGCATTTATGTGGCACATTTTTCAATTAGACAATATACTGTATGGCATTTCCCTTCCTCCCCCAAACCCTTCTCTTTTATTACCACATGACTTCATCTCCCGTGTGACTGACAGAGCCCATTGGGCTCAACACTGATAAAAAACATCTGGGGGAGAAAAAATGCAATTTAGAAAACAATTAAGTAAATCAATTTCAATTCATTTAGTTGGCTGGAGAAAGAAAAGTTTTTTCAAAGAAGTAACTTGATCTACAGTGGTTATGGATTAAAGGGCATGCAGATCCGTTTTCTCCAGGTTGTAGTGTGGAGGAAGGCATCTTAGCTCAGAGGGCTAAACACAGACATAAACTCCTATGCTGCAATTTTTAACAAAGAATAAGGCACTGAAAGTTTCCCTAATTTTCTCATTTCTTCTCACTTTTATGACATTCTTTTCCCATTCTTCCCAAATTCCCAAGAACTTACGAGTTTCCTTGAAGGTTGTGTATTTCTCTCTCTCAAATGCTCACCAGATGCTCATTTGTTGTGGGAGCTCTGTAACCGAACCTTGGGGCTGTGGGGCATATGCGTGTGCGTGTACTGACTTTCCCTTCCACTTTTCCTCACTAGCTCTGTGAACACCCATGGGTCCATTACTTTAAGGTGCTCAGAACCTTTCTGAATCATGGTATAACTTTTCATTCCCAAATATTAAATAAAGAATTTTAATACCAACAAGTTTGACTCTGGGTGCCTCCTCCCTTGACAGAAACATGTATCTGGGTAAAAATTGTAATCACTGCTCTCATTTATCGAGCACCCACTATTGAACAGTCACTGTAATTCACACCTGGATTACAATATCTAATTCATTTTTTACATCAATCCCATTAAGTAGATATTATCATACCCATAATTTTACAGATGAGAAATTGATGATCCTACTTTAAGAAATTAATGTCCTCACCACATAAAAGAGGAAAGACTTGAACTCAGATTTCTCAGCTTCTTAGGTTCATGCTCTAAATATCACATACAGAAAAATAACAACCTAGGAAAAAACTCTGGAGGGTGGGATCCAGTGATAGCTCTGAATTGAAAGTCTCTAACCATATTTAATTAAGAGAACTTATGTAAAATAACTAGTTAGTGCCTGGTCTAAAGTAATTCCTCAATAAATGATAGCTGTAATTATTATGCAAAACCATCTCCACTTATTCCCCTACCTTTATCCTCAATTTTCCTCAAACTTCATAGTATACTTGGGATTATCAAGTACACTGCTGAGGTTTTATTACAGTCCCTCTTAAAATCATCACCTATGTGGTCTAAAGACCTAAAGGCAAGACTCAGAAGCAGGCATTTTATGTTATCTTATTGAGAAATATTAATTATCAGGAAATCCCATTCCAGGAAGGGGCCAACAGGTAGAAAATGTCCTAAAGGAGACCTTGCTCCCTTTCTATTAAAGTCTGCCTTGGGAACTAGCTTAAAACATACCCACTTTCACAGCATGTGTTTCTTTTTGCCTACTGTAGACAAAGAATGCAATTACAATAATATCGTGAGGCCATATGGAAGTGTGGGGTTAGGACATACTCATTTTGTAAAGAACCAGAGTTGACTGACAGGATCACTCAGCAAGTGGACCACATTGGCACTAAGAGGGCTGGAGGCTAGGAACATGAACAAAGAGTAGATTTGATGTTAGAGAATGGATGGTAAAGAGAAAAAGAATGTGTGGATTAGAAGGCATTTGAAAGGCAGAGGGAGCAGGCAGAGGAGCCACTGGTGGGGTTGCAGTTGAACCAAGGAGCATAAAGCCTACCGAAATTCAAGGGTTTGGGGTTTTGTGTAGGAATCCAGGGATAATCTTGCAGCTCAGGAAAGTGAGAAGGTTACTGGGAAGAGTTTATTTGACGTAACTGCAGAGGTAAAGGGATAGAAAAAATACCTAATTCCAGCAGTAGAGTACTTAAGGCCCTGGAAAATCTTTGCTGTGGTTGAGAGATAGGGAGCTCATTGTGAATTGGGATGTTTAAGGTAGGCCTACTAGAGGAAGTCTCTTGGTAGGATTTGGTGAGATGAGAAGAAATCAGGATGGCTTGCTTGTTAGAGGTGAACAATTGAACAATAGCAAGAAGACAAAAATGGGCATGGTGACGGCAAGAAAAAGACTCAACTGAAAATGTGTCTAAAGACTACGGTACCCCCCACCACCCCTGCCCCCACCTTGAGTCCAATAAGTAAGCAATGAGGGTGTCTTGTGTTTGGTTTCTTGACGGTAATAGGGACAGGACACCTACCTACTCTTGAGTCAAATGGGCTTGCTGAGAAAAGGAAAAGTTTGTGATATGCCGGTTTCAGTTTTTGTTTTTATTTTTTGTTTGTTGTGGTTGGTTTGGTTTTTAACCTCCCCAGGTCAGCCCAGGATAATAAGGCAATCTGAATTCAAAGTTATTGCTGAACTTATCAGAACCATTTGTCTTTGACTTTAAAAATCAGGCAGAAAATGTTGCAAAATAAGATTTCCAGTCTTCCTGGCCTCTTTCGTGCCAAGAATGCCCCACAACTGCCCTCTGAGAGGCAACAGCCCTTCAGCTCATCAGGAAACCCTGGAGCTTGCTAATAAAAAGAAAATGATTTTCCATACAAAGTAAACAGATCCCTCCTGCACATCTAAAGGAACTTGGCTTCAGAGGCGGGTGAAGGTTTGGAGCGGAGTTTGAATTTTTATATTACAGAAGCTCTTTCTGAGCTTGAATTTTCATGTTATTCTTCAAAGCACAACAGAACCCCCTGTCAGGAGATATACAGTAACTGCATTCTTGGAAGAGCTGTAAACTAGCCTGCCTTTTCTTTTCTCTCTTGAACTTGTGGTTCCTTTCAGGGACTCAGCAGAAATCCTTTAGGAACCAGGAAGTGAAGTTTGGAGGACCTGCCCTCTTACCTGGAAGCATTGTTCCTGTGGAATCTAGTCTTCTCCTCAAACTGAAGCCTGGTCTTTAGCATCAGCAAATCGTAATTCTGAACCGAAAGAATCATCTTCCTGGACAGTACTGCTGTGGCATTGCACAGCTGAGCACAAGATTTGCACAACAAAATTATCCATGTGAATTAAAAGAAAAAAAAGAGAGAACTCTTTTCTCCAACACCATCTTTTTATTTCTGAAACACTTCTGAGCTTGTTGGCAGAAAAGCACAATCTAATGTAACATCCAGGGTGGTCCATCTAAAGCAGTCCCCTTTAACACAGGATAACTTTAAGTGCGGCCCATTGTAAGTGGGTCACCAGATGTATTGTTATGTCAGTTCTTCCTGGCATTGTAAAAATAGGGACTGCTTCCAGGGACTGGGAGTATATGTGGAAATGCAGGAAAGCTGGCTGAGCTTGAGAACTGTGAGAAGAAAGGAATCCATGAGGAAGCCTGATAACTGGAAAATAAAACACGAGCAAATAGGAAACATGTTCAGTCTTAATGCTAGTATCTTTGTTCTCACAGGTGAGGTTTTGGTTTTTTGTTTTGTTTTGGGTTTTTGTTTTGTTTTTGTTCACCATCCTGAAGGTTGCATTTCATTTACCCATTCAGTAAATATTTACTGAGCTTCTACTATGTGACAACACTCTACTGATGCTGGGATATGATCATATAAACGCAAAGGCAATGCCTTCCACAGCCTATAGTCCAGACTGGAGAGATAAACAGATATAGCCATGGTATGTTGCCAATATAATGTCAGACACTGATAAGGATTTGGAGAAAAATACAGAAAGTGAGGAGGAAAGGGGAGAATTGGGGAAGGCCCCTTTAATAAACTAACCTCACAGAAGAGACTCAAAGGAAGTGAAAAGTAAGCTCTGTGCACACCAAGCAGAGGAAACAGCAAATGCAGAGGCCCAGAGGCAAGAGTGTGCAGGTCATTCCAGTAGCAGCAAAGAGAGCCCTTGTGAGACTCTAGCTTTACTCAAGCCATCCTATAGTTAGAGATAAGGGATGGACCGGGAATCAGATAGAACTGGGGCTACTGCTATTTAACTGAAAGTAGAAACTGAGGTAGGGACAATTAACCTTCTTCTGATGGTGTCCCTGAGCAAGTGATGAGAGGGTGGTATACGGTTAGAGGGGACTCGAAGAGTGAGGCAAGAGAGGCGAGGACTCTCCCCACTAAAGCCGACAGAGACAACCCCTTTGCAACTGAAGACCAGGCAAGTGTTGTGATGCCCTTTCGTAGGCGGTGGCCACTGCAGAGCCTGCACAATTACTCTGTTGACTTAAGGATGAAACTTGGTATTATCAATGGGGTTATCAAAGTTAAACTGAAATAAAATTCCTGTGTCCTAGAAAGTTTGCTATTGAGGATGGAAATGGGAAAAGGCATTTTATTCAGTGTTCTCTCTTCCCTTCCCTCTCATGCTGCCCTAATCTGACTCATCCACCTCTCAAGAGCTGGAGAGTTTTCCTTTCATTTTCAAAAGCAGTGCTGAAGAGTGCTGAAGGGAACAGACGGAGGGCTCAGCCCGCTGGGTGAAGACCCAGACCAATGCTACTAAGGCTGAAATGAAAGGCTTTACTGGAAGGGAACTATGACCTCGTCCTGAGGTTTAGGCCTCCATAATAAGATGATTCTTTTTTCCTTCCAACTGGTCTTTGACTTCTGTTTTCAGGAGCTTTTTCTAGTATTGTCTACAAGTTGCTCCCATATTCTCTCAGTCATACTCCAGTTTGGAATCTTTGAGCCGAATCCAACCCCTTAAGTTCACTCTGCCTCTTTACTTCCAGCTTTGTCCCCATCAACACAAACAGAAACAGAGAAACAGAAAAATGTCAGTTTTTATTCATTTATTCAACCAACATTTATTGATCACCTATTATATGCTATCCATTGTGCCAAGGTGCTGGGAATGAATTCAGAAACAATACAGATCTGACTTATGTATGGTGTGGGAGAACATACAGAAAGGAAGGAAATTTCTTCCCCTTGCAAATTCACTTTCAACCCCTAATTTTTATGAGGGCCCCATTCATAGAATCTCATTACAGCCTTAATTTCATAAATCAGCCCTGAGTGGAACCCCAAGAAGTCCAAGATTTATTAACTGAGGAGAAAGGCCTTCCGAGATGCTCAAATATAAATCAGACATCCCCACTCCCATTATTCTCTTTCTTGTATGTTTGCTTCATGGCATTTATCACAATTGAAACTATAGTTTGAGTTCATGTTCATGTCTTCCTTTCACCAAATTGAAAGTTATTTAATTCTGTTTTGCTCCCCATTGTATCCCTCATGCCTATCATAATGCTTGTCACATATTAGGCACCAAATAAATACTTGTCAGCTTAGTGGATGAGCAAACAGTTGAACAAATGAATCAAGTCCTTCTTATTCATTGAGAGAGTTTGGAGGGTTAACACTAAAGATTAGAATGTATCTTTTCATAACCATCTCTGTAGGAGGAGTCATAGTAATCATAGTAATCACACTCCAGATTAAAAGCAGCCCCTCTTATTGAAGAGACTCTCCTTTCTCCATCGTATGCTCTTGGCTTCCTTGTCGAATATTAGCTGTCCATAAACGTGTGGGTTTACTTCTGGGCTCTCAATTTTGTTCCATTGATCTGTGTGTCTGTTTTTGTGCAGTACCATGCTGTTTTGGTTACTATGGCTTTGTAGTATAATTTGAAATCAGGGAGTGTGATACCTCCAGCTTTGTTCTTTTCTCTCAGGAATCCTTTGGCTATTCAAGGTCTTTTGTTGTTCCATATAAATTTTAGGATTCTTTGTTCTATTTCTGTAAAAAATGTTGTTGGAACTTTGATAGGGATTGCATTGAATCTATAGATTGCTCTAGGAAGTATGGACATTTTAACAATGTTAATTCTTCCAATCCAAGAGCATGGAATATCTTTCCATTTCTTTGTGTCTTCTTCGATTTCTTTCAACAATGTCTTATAGTTTTCAGTGTACAGGTTTTTCACCTCTTTTGTTAAGTATATTCCTAGGTATTTTATTCTTTTTGTTGCAATTGTAAATGGGATTGTATTCTTAATTTCTCTTTCTGCTACTTCATTGTTAGTGTATAGAAACGCAACCGATTTTTGTGCATTGATTTTGTATCCCACAACTTGACTGTAATCCTTTATTATTTCTAAAAGTTTTTTAGTGGACTCTTTAGGGTTTTCTAGATATAAAATCATGTCGTCTGCAAAGAGTGACAGTTTCACTTCTTCTTTTCCAATGTGGATCACTTTTATTTCTTTTTCTTGCCTGATTGCTTTGGCTAGGACTTCCAATACTATGTTAAATAAGAGTGGTGACAGTGGGCATCCTTGTCTGGTTCCTGTTCTTAGAGAGATAGCTTTCAGTTTTTCTCCATTGAGAATGATATTTGCTGTGGGTTGGGAAAACTGGTTAGCCACATGCAAAAGAATGAAAGTAGACCATTCCCTTACACCGTGCACAAAAATCAACTCAAAATGGATTAAAGACTTGAATGTAAGACCTGAAACCATGAGACTTCTAGAAGAAAACGTAGGCAGTACGTTCTATGACATTGGTCTGAGCAGCATATTTTCAAGTCCCATGTCTGATCGGACAAGGGAAACAAAAGAAAAAATGAACAAATGGGACTACACAAACTAAAAACCTTCTGCACAGCAAAGGAAACCATCAACAAAATGAAAAGACAACCTAACAATTGGGAGAAGATATTTGCAAACCACATATCAGATAAGGGGTTAATATACAAAATACACAAAGAACTAATACAGCTCAACAACAAAAAAACTAGCAATCCAATTAGAAAATGGGCAAAAGATCTGAACAGAGATTTCTCCAAAGAAGATATACAGATGGCCAACAGGCATATGAAAAGATGCTCAACATCATTAGCTATCAGGGAAATGCAAATCAAAACTACAATGAGGTATCACCTCACTCCAGTCAGAATGGCTATAATTAACAAGACAGGAAACAACAAATGTTGGAGAGGGTGTGGAGAGAAGGGAACCCTTGTTCACTGCTGGTGGCAGTGCAAACTGGTGCAGCCACTATGGAAAGCAGTTTGGAGTATCCTCAGAAAATTAAGGATAGATCTACCATATGATCCAGCTATCCCACTGCTGGGTATTTATCCAAAGAACTTGAAAACACAAATGCATAAAGATACTTGCACCCCTAGGTTCATTGCAGCATTATACACAATAGCCAAGACTTGGAAGCAACCTAGGTGCCCAACAAGGGATGAATGGATAAAGAAGATGTGGTATTTATACACAATGGACTACTACTCAGCCATAAGAAATGATGAAACCTGGCCATTTGTGACAACATGGATGGACTTTGAGGGTATTACGCTGAGTGAAATAAGTCAGAGGGAGAAAGTCAGATACCATATGATCTCAATCATAAGCAGAAGATAAAAATAAAACAAAAAAAAATCACATAGCATTGGAGATTGGACTGGTGGTTACCATTGGGGAAGCGGGGAGGGGAGAGGGCAAAAGGGGTGATTAGGGTCACATGTGAGGGGATGCACTATAATTAGTGTTCAGGTAGTGAACATGATGTAATGTATCCAGAATTTGAAATATGATGTACATCCGAAAAAATAAAAATTAAAAAAAATAATAAGAAAATAGCAGCCCCTCATAATTTCCCAGAGAAATAAAAATTTCAATCTACCTATTTGTACACTAAGTCACCTGGCCTCAGCCTTCTTCCTGATCATCATGGATTGAGCCTACAAAGGAAAGAGTGACTTGAGCATCACACATTAAGAATGCTTATCTTTACTTAGCAAGGGTCCAATAGTTCACCTTAGACAATCTGGGCTTCTGGCTTCTTCAATAATTTCTTTTGTAGCCAGGCCTTGCGGCCTCCAAATCTACCGGCCTTCCAAAGAGGGTTAGGGTTTCTCATTAATTTATGTCTGCACCCTGTCCTCAGGTTAGCAACCACTGAAATGTAACCCCTGTGATAAAGAATAAAGGGCCTGGTCCATAGGAAGTTTAGCCAATGAGCTGTTGCTTCTCTGAGACCAGTTGTCCTGACTTCTCACCTCTCCCAGGTGTAGCACGTTGACTTAGAGAAGCCATTACCAGGCTCTCACTACAGAGGAGTTATCCATCACTGCAAAAGGTGTGCAGAAGAGTCCTTGCTTCACAACTCGACATCTCTGCCTACATTTGGCACCAACAGAGGACAGTCTCCTAGAGTAGAGAAAGAGAATGCACTCAGGTTCTATACAGCAAAGTTGAGACTTTTTCCCAGAATGAAAAAAAAAGAGCAGTGTCTAGACAGGATCTATGCTATTACAATTTATCTTATTTTATGTTTTGTGCTCATTTAGTTTTAGAACATCATCTTGTGGGGTTTGAGGGTAGAGGTGAAAAGTGTTGTCCAGAGCAAAATATGGGAATATCAGAAAGGATCCAGAGATAACACCAGGCCTCAGAGGGCTGGTCAGGGTGGAGAAACCTCTTCTCGATCATCTTTGGTACAGTCCCCCTACACTATTGCACGGTGCTGAAGAGCTCAGAGTCACACTGCCCAGGTTCAACTTGAGCTGTGTAACTTCAGCTGAGTTATTTACATCCTTTATGCTTCAGTTTACTGTTCTGTAACTGTAACGGGACTAAAGATGGTACTGACCTCCTAGGAATATTATGAGAGCTAAGTGAGTTCATATATCTAAAACATTTACAGGAATGCTTAGTAAGCAGCAATAAATATTTGCTATGATTATTTAACATGGAAAGTCTGAGTCAGATGTTGGATTTCTAAAGTCAGCTCCACTTCTAAGATTCAAGATTACAAGGGTCCCTTCTGATATGCATGTCATTTAAAAAATGGGGAATCTGTGGAGATGAATCCTAAGTTTGGAAAAGAAAATCAATCTAAATGACTGTAGTTTTACCACCATAATAATTTGCACTATATCACCTCTCTTGAATTAACACGTAAAATTCTTTGCGTATGTGTGGGTATAAATATATATATATAGAGAGAGAGAAAGAGGTTATAACTTTTACCAAATTTCAAACTCCAAAAATAAGGAAAGCCTCCTCTTCTGTAAGATTTCCTGAGACTCAGTGTACAGACCAAAAAAACAACGTAAACCACAAGTCACTTGTGTGGTTAAGTTAATTACCATGTGTTTTTTCTATAAGCAAACAAGCAAAACATAAAAGAATTACTCTGACAAAATTTTTGAAACGTCCTGAAATCAGTTGCATGGATTGTAAATACTTTAAAAAATGCCTTCAGAGAACACGTTTGGAGGAGTGATCTAATAATATATTGTAATAATGAAGAAGAGAGAATAAATCTCATGAGGACAAGTAGAGAGACCCAAAGACTAAGGACAAGTCCAGGATTTGACCAGCAGAGGGTCAGCAGTTCATTTGGGACAAGCATCTTGTGTCGTGAGCTTGCCTGAGCCCTCTTCTGGAAGGCCTGAGGACTGGCCACTCTGGATTAGCCTTTTCAGTAGAGATCTTGTTCTCCAAACCACATGTCTGATGGCAGTGGAATCATCTCAGGAGCCAGCTTGGCACAGTCCTCTTCAGAGTGGCCATTCCTCTTAAAAATAATCTGAAGAATCTTCTGACACTATGTGGGAGTGGGACAAGGATTTTGTGGGGGATGGAAGGAGAAAGGCATTATTCTGATCCAGACACACTTGGGAAAATTACAAATCAAGTTTATGAAGTTTTCTTGCCTACTTACAAATTTTTCTCATATAAAATGAAATATCTGAATCCATCTGTGTCTGAGAACAGAATCATATAAATATATAACTAGTGTAAACATAATATTTTCATGTTTCCCAGATATTATCATTATCCCTATGGATCACTTCAAGAGCACAGATATCAAGCAGCTCTGGGTTCCCAATTGTGTTTGGTCCTTTAGCCAGCCACATGATCTTAGGCTATTTTCTTAAACTCTCTAAGGCTCAGTTTCCATATTTGTAAAATGGGAACACTTATCTCACAGGGCTATTGAAAGAATTGAATAAAATCATAGATGTAAAGAATTTAGTATTCCAAAGGGCTGAAGTGAGGAAGAGACAGAGAAAAGTTCTTCTCATGTCCCTTCTGAGCCAGGACAAGGGTCAAAGGGCTAATATTCCAGAGATAGACTAACATTCAGGTCAAGAAATGGTAGTTTGACCAAGAGAAACACCCAGAAGGTCTAATGAATAGGACTCAAAATGTCCCTAATATCTCATTTGTGGTGAGGCTGGCCCTCATAATCTAAATTTCATTTTTAACAAAACGTATTGTCAGAAAACATCTGGTAGTCACTGAGGGCCTGTCTGCCACATTCCTTTTTCCTTTTTGACAAATATTCCTAGAGGGGGTGAGAACCAGACATTCTTCCATGACATCCTTTTGTTCTTTTCACAATAACCCAAATCCTTTCTGTACGCATATTTAACCCATGCGTATTTTTTAAATGGTGCAGGAAAATTGCAGCCTTCTTATTCTTGTTAAAGTCCCTGGTGCACGTGTTGGCTGTCTTCCCAAGACACTCTTTTTAAGAGTTCCTATCAAGAGACTGTTTAACTGCATCTCTAGGACATAGCATGAACACATTACATGATTTTAACTTTTCTTATTATTTCCTGATCTCAGTCACTGAAGATACTTAGACATTGAAGAAAATTATGGAGTATCTTCCCAACTCTCCTCCTCCTTTAAGTGAGTCCTTCAATTATAGCCCACAGCTGGAGATGGAGAGGATGGGATACACACAGCCATATTGCACAGTTGATCAGACAAGAAGTGAGACTCTGACTTATGCCAGGCCCATTGGTGACTCTTTCCAGTGAAATGAGAATTGAGAGCAAGATCGAAGGCTACTGAGCAAAAGTCAGTCACTCCATCTGTCACCCTCTGTGGCTGAATCCAGAACATGCAAACTGGGAAGCTGTGGTTGCCCATGTTTTCTGTTACGTGGATTAGGGAACACAGAATGTCACCCCCAGGGAATGAGAAAAATGAAGCCCATATTCAGAAAGAAGCAAAAGCTTGAGGTGGAGAGGGTCTATTTCCTGGGTTCCCAGTGGCTTTCGTGTCTCTGGTGCCATCCTGAGGCCCAGCTGCACACTCGCCCTTGAGTTTTATAAGGCATCCTTACATCCACATACTAAACCTTTCCCTTTTCACCCAGCTAGACCAGGATCCAGTGTATTTCCTGAGCCCTCTATCTTCCATTTCACTTAGTGGCCTGGCCCTGCATTTTGTAAACAAGGAAGCGCAGTCTCCTAGTTAGGGCCTGAATATGACTAGACTACCTTACCTGCATTTCTACTTCAGCTCGCCTGTATCTAACATAGATACATCCTGTCATCACTAGGGCAACACTTATTACTCCATTCCTCCATTTCCATAGAGAAGCACGGATTTCCATTCCACTTCCAGGAGAGATCTGTCCCTTTTCCGTCTCTTACTAACTCCCTCCCACAGGAAGAGCAGGGACTTCTCTCATTGAGAACGGGAGAAGTGACTGGACTCACAGAGCAGGCCTTGTCTACCCTCTTGTTTCATTGTGGAAAGAAAGCGTGGAGGCCTGGCAATCTTTTCCTGTCAGTCCTTCATCCTCCCTCGGTCAAGGGAGATTGCAGATCTCCTTGTATCTGTCTTGACAAATATCAAGCCTTCAGACCTGACTCTCCTGGTTGGGGTAGGGGTGGGATGCAATGGTCCAGTGGGGCAATCAAGTCCCAAGATCCAGACCTGTGGAATGGGGGAAGACAGGGTATGTGAAGAAGCAGATCCAAGATACATTCTCCAGCCTTGCTTTATACTGGATTTGATCCTTGATTCCTGAGTCTATTCCTAAATTGGCTAAGCCACTTAAAAGAAAGAATATGATTAGTCCCTCAGAATCCTCACCAGTCTTGAAGATACTTTAAGGAATATTGAGTTCCATGACAGAAATAAATACCTGCAGAATAAGCTATACTCACTGAGACTCTGCTGCATGTCTGCCTATTAAAAGATGTGTAACCTACCAAGCCGTTTTAGTTGTTCTCCTTTATTCCCTAAATTGGTAAAAGGTAACATATTCCAGCCAGTGACTGTAGTTGAAAATCTTCAAGCCTTCCTTGATTCCTTTCTTTCTCTCACTAACCACATCTAAACAACAACCAGCTCCTGTTGATCTCACGTTCCCAGTGTTTCGTCCTCTCCTATGGGCACAAAGTTCAGGCCCTTTTATTTGTAGTTTTAATTACTGCTGTAGCTTTCTAGTTGTCTTCTTTGCCTCCAACCACTTTCCACATTGCAGCATGATTTTCCTCTGTGAAATAAACCTGATGAGGTCAGTGCCCTGACTGAAAACCTTAGTAGATCTTTTTGCTTACAGGAAAATCGGAATGTATAAGACCGATTATGATCTGCCTCAACCTGCAAATTTCAACAATGTCGTTTTCTTCCACCATGCTTTATCACATCTCAGCATCTCTACATCTGCAGCCACCATGTACCCGACCTGACACCCTATCCAGATCCACACACTCACCATTTCTTAAATTCTGTGTCTTGGTATGTGCTAGTAAATGCCCAACCATTTCACTATGCCTGAAATATTCTTTGCCCTACCTCTCTACCTCAGGAACAATCACTTATCCTTGGAGTCTCAGCTAAAAATTTAAATTGTATGTGAAGTAAATACCCTCCATGCTCCTTATTGCTATTTCCAAACCATTCTCATTCTCTCTCTCCCCTCCCTAGACACTCCTGGGCTTGAATCTCATATAATTAAACCATATTGCCCGTTATTCCCCATTGTTGATGTCACCAACCCACCCCCCTTTATTTCCCACTGATTTTAGTCCTGGTTCACTTTCACTAGCAGTCCAATAGTACTAATGTCTTAATTCCTGAAAGATTGCAATATACAGAGTAGATGATTCAATCCAACACTCCAGCCTCTCAGTTTCTTGAACACCTCTCTTCCAGTGATCTGACCCTCCACACTATCTCAGCCATTCATTTATATGCTCATAACCCTAGACCTTCTCATTACCAATAATCCCTCCATAATCTCAATGTAATTCATTCCATTCTCTAACTATAATCCCTTCCATCTATCCCTTAATTCCTTCTAGCGCCCCAATTCCAACTTCACCAGGATCTCCAATCCACTGATCTTTCCATCTTTTCACTGTCTCTAACCTTCTTGATATCCTCTTTCCACCTTACTCATCTTAAATTCCATGATCAATCAATGTGCTCACTTCTTTGTGTACAGCCTCAATTCCTTGTTATATTCACTCAGCAAAACCACAATCCTGGTTAAATCCATCTTTTAACCTAATTTCTGCCTTCATTCATGCAAAAGAATGAACTGAAGACAAATGCTCTTGATTATGAACCTCAAGTGAATCCATATGCTTCTTGAAGATCATATTATACTTTTCCAGTCCATTCACTCTACTACATATGTGATGGCTACTTTGTTCATTCTCCTCTCTCCTCAAACCCACAGTACACCGCCTCAGTCCACAGTCTCAAATGATGATCTTCTTCCCTACTTCTCTGAGAAAATTAAAGCAAACAAAAAGGACTTCCATAGCCTCCCAGCACCTTCCCACCAGAATCTACATACGTAAACCTTGACTTCTCACCTCCTACCAGAGAGGATATAATCCAGAGAATTGGTTAAGTCAATCCCTCCACTTGCACACAAGATCCCATCCTGTCTTATTCAATGACATTGCCCTAGCAATTCTCCCATTTCCTTTCCCAAATCACGAATTTCTGTCTCTCTACCAAATCCTTCCCATCAATTATACAATCAAATTATTTCTCCCATCCTGAAAGCAAAAATAAAAAATCCTCCTCCTTCCATACTCACTTATAACTACTCCAATTCAGCTTTTGTTCCTACCTACACAACCAAAGCTGCATTGGTCCATTCTCAGTTCTCCTCTTACTTGACTTATTAGAAAGATTTGATAGAGTTAATCCCTCTGTCTTCCTGATAATACTCTCTTCACTCAGCTTCCAGAACACCCCATGCTTGGTTTACTTTATTGGTCATTACTTAGTTTCCTTTGCCATTTTTTCTTTTTCTTCCCAAACTCTTAATGTTTAAGTGCTCCAGCTCATCCTTTGTCCTATGCTCTGTCTTTCATTCACTCTTCTCGCAATCTTATCCAGAATTGCAATTCTGAATACCATCTCTATGCTAATTTTCCATCTCCAGCCCAGACTTCTCTCCTGAACTTTAGACTTGCATATTCAATTGGCTCTTCTACATCTTACTTAATGTCATCTAACAACTCACAAACGTTGAGTTTAAGCTGTTCTAATTCCTGATCTCTTACCACAAAAACTATTTCACCAACTTCCCCTTTTCTCAAATGATAGAAACTATGTTCTTCTGGTGGTCTTCTGGTAGACTCATCTCTGACTTCTCTCTTTATTCTACTCCCACAAACCCAATCATTCAGCAAATCTAGTCGGCTTTAATTTCAAATATATCCAAAATCCAAACACTTCTTACTATCCTGGTATGAGCCACCACCCTGGTATGAGTGATCATACTTCTCTCCTGAATTATTATAATATTCCAATTTAGGGATTAGCAAAATATTTTTGTAAAGGGTCATATAGTAAATATTTTCTGCTTTGCAGGCCTTATAGTCATTGTGCAAATACTCACTTCTATTGTTGTAGTGTAAATGGACACAGCTGTGTTCCAATAAACATTAATTTACAAAAAAGTAACTAGTTGCTTCTGGACCATGAGCCATAGTTTGCCAACTCCTGGTCTAAGTGGGCTCCTTCCTTCCATCTTTGCCTCACTGTTATCTTTACTCAACACAGAGGAATCTTTTTAAAATGAAAGTCAGATCATATCATTTCTGTGCTCAAAACTCAAAACTCTGCAAAGCCTCCCCTTCTTAATCAGAATAAAAGTAAAATTCCTTTCCATAACCTACAACCCTACATTATCTGGCCCCAGTCACATCCCTAAACCTCCTATCTTACCACACTCTCTCCCTCATCTGCTCTTCTGCAGCTGCCCTGACCCCCTTGCTGTTTCTCAAATAGCCCAGGCACACTCAAAACTTAGGACATTTGCACTGACTGTTCCCTCTTCCCCCAGATATCCATATGGCCAATGCCCTCCCCCTCTTCACTTCTTTGCTCAAATGTCACCTCTTCATTGAAGCCAGTACCAACTACTATTTAAATTTACAATCTTCCTCCATGACTCTCAATCCCCCTTACTCTACTCTGTTTTTCCCTTTTTTCCCCCCAAAACTTACCACTTTCTAACATAAAACATAATTTACTAATTTATATTTATTGCATCCCTATCTTTCCTAGAATGCAAGCTACACAAGGCTAGGGATCGTTGGGGTTTATTTCCTGACGTATCCTGAGATCCTAGAGCTGTGCATGGCCCAGAGTAGGTATTCAAAAAATGTGTTGAATGAATGACTTTGCGGAGCCTCCCTCAAATCTCAGAGACATAGTGAATTACTCTGTTCTCCACAGTACTTTAAACTCTGTACATGCCAATCTTTTAGTCCTTTTTATCCTGATTTATTATTATTTATATATCTGTCTTTCCCATTACTGAGCCACAATTTTCTTGGACATTTTATATATGTTTATTTTCAGAAACTAATACAGCTTGTCACGTAGCAAAAGGTCAAATCATGCCAACTTAATGAAAGTACAAAGGTGCTGTATATGCATAGTTCTCTGACACCAAATCACCAACTCTGCAAGTCAGTTGTTATTTAAAAAGTCTCTCCTCAACCTCACTCTAGATACACATATACACACACTCTGCTAATTGAGACAATTTAAAACTATTTTTCACATATTTGCTTAATTAGCTTGCGGTGACCTCTGCAAAAACACTGGCCTCTGATGATTATAAGAGGTAGTTTTCTGGCATGGACACCAAAGCATCAAAGAGTCAGCTGGAACTAAGGAAAGCAATAACACAACTGGTTTTAATTACTCATGACAGGCAGCTGAATATATCTGACACAGGTCTTCTCCCCAATACATCACTCAAAACAGGCCAGTTACAGGAAATAGTGGAGAGGAAAAAAACCCCAGAATGGGGCAAAAATGTGCCCATAATAAAAAGCAGATCATCTTTCACATGGATGACCTTATTCATTTTGTTTTATATTTTTATGATGGTCCTGAATCTATAAAACTGCCGACCCCTCAAGACTTGGCATGCTTCTATGCTGATGCTTAGGAATGGTGGCTCAGATTCTCAGAAGAGGAAGCAGGTAAAGACGGCACCCATTCATGAATCACTGTGTAAACCAAGGAAGGGTTCCTCCAAAGTTCATCTAGGGTTGCAGGCATGTTTGCAATTAATTCATCTGTGGAGTACAGGTAAGTACCTTCTACTTCTATTCAACATTCACAGAAGGATTAACTTCATCTATAACCTGGTTGGTTCTTTGGACTTGTTGCTTAGCAGGAAACAGGTGAGGATTAGGAGTGGCTTTGTACAATTTTAACATGTCTCTCTTATGAGGTGCACCCTCTCATCTGATGAAACTATGGGCTTTGGGTTGGCCATATCTTTGGGTTGGCTCCTATTGGAAAAAGAGAGCTCCTTACTAGGCAGGATTTTATCTCAGGACCTCATTTTCTTGCTACAATCGCCCTGCCAGCTGTTTGTCTGACCCCTGAGCTCACTGCCATCTTGTTTCTGTGCCTTTCCTGGTTCTTGACAGCTTGCACTGTTTGATCACTATGTTGATTGGTTTTGCATATCCCAGGGCTCATGGAACGTCAGAAGCCCTCAGTTTTTCCTGCTGCTTTGCTCTGATTCCTGTTTGATGCGTCCAGAAGCTTAGACTGTCCCCTGAGTCTTTCTACTTATAACGTTGCCTTTCATGCTTTCAACAAAAGTTTGAGTTCCTGTGGTGCACTGGGCCTATGTTAAAGACTGAGACTCTAACCATAAATGCTCTATTAAGGAGCTCAGAATTTAATAGAGGAAATAGTAAGTAAGCAAATGATTACAAGTCACATGATAAGTGCTGTGATATGTTAAGCAGAGGATATGAGGGTAGCACATAGTGGAGGCACCTAACCCAGCACTCAGGGAATGAGAGAAGCTTTCCTAGAGTCAGCAACATCTAAGCCTGAGCCAGACAAAAAAGAATAAGATATGCCCTGTGCTAAGGAAGTAACATCTATAAATGCCATGAGTCATGAATCCCAGCTCCTTCAGGGAACCACAAGTAGTCAAGCGTAGTTGCAGGGAGTGTGGAAAAACCAAGGCTGGAGAGGGAAGCCAGGACTAGATCACAAAAGGCTTTATACGTCATTCTAAAGAAATGAGACTTCATCCTATTGGTGATGGGGAGTCACTGAAGGTTTACACGTGACATGGTCAGATTTATATTTTAGAAGGACTGGCATCAGTGTGGAGAATGGACTTCACCATCTAGCTATTTCCCTGAACCTGGCCCGCGCCTTTGCCTGCCCTACTTTATTCTTCTGTGGCTCTGAAGAGCCCAGCTCCACACTCCTTTCCCCATCAGTATCCTCAAATAAAACTAATGATCAAAGTCCATTTGAGATAAAAAATACGAATTATGTGAGCCCGCTTCACAGAACTAGACTCTCCTGGGGACAGAGCCTGTGGATCTCTATTTTATAAAAGTTTCCCAAATGATTCTGAAGCAGTTAAACTACGGACAGAACTTGGGAACTAACGTAGTCCGTTATTTATACCACAACAGAGATGTGTTGACAAACATCAGCAGCGTGTTTGGCTCACTGAATTAGATTGAAGATGGCTCTTCACTCTAAATGTCTTCCTTCTACAGCATCTATGACTCTTACAGGATCAGAAAATTCATCCCCTTACTTTCACCCTCAAGAACTTTTCCTTGTTCTTTGAATAACATGTCCAAACCTTAACAGGACCTATTAGGCAGCATGATCTGCCTCCAATGGCCTCTCCTCTCAAGCCACCCTCTCCTTTACTTTGTAGGTATGATTAACAGTATCGGGGTGGGGTGTTGATACAACTCTCTCCCCAACTTCTACTTTCTCGATTAAATCAGGCATGGGTACGGAGTTGGGAAATTGTGTAGAGCATTAAAGATCTGGAAAATTTCTAAGGAGAATGGAAAGTGACTTAGGAAGAGAAAAAAGACTGCTGATCAACCTCGAAAACTCAACTGAGTTAAAAATCGTATGTCCATATCTATAGGACAACTATGTTATTTCCTCCATAAGCTCAGGAACCCAGGAGCAGACAACTTTGATAATTGTGTCAATCAGCATATGAGTACTGGGAAAGCAGAAAGTCAAGAGCTAAGAGAACTAAGGGTGCTGGTGTAAAAGAAATAGAAAATTCCTGGGATGGTCCTAAAAAGAAGATTTAGCTAATTTGCTGCAAGACACAGAGGATTAAAACATGAGATCCCTTGTTTTGCCGTATTCAGTCTGTTTGGTAACGATGCACCATTTGATTTAGTTCTGGTCTCTGGCTTGTTCACCAATGGTTCTATCTCACATTCTGTTATGTTACCCTAGAGCATGGTGAGTAACATACAACAGCTAGAAGGTGTCGGCATAGAGTAAGTAACATAATTTTCCAGGACATGAAACTATCAAGGTAATGCTATAACAAGGTAGTAAATGCTTTATAATGATTTTTTTCCTCCTAAGTTAGAGCTACAACTTGCAAATATTATTTTTATGGTGATAGCATATCCATGCAATAGACTTTATTTAAATTGATTCTTTGCATTTCATAGAAGACTCAATATATATCAAAACACAAATATATATCAAAATATATATGTGCTTCAACATAAAGATATTGGAGTGTTTTAAAGACAATAGCAGTTATTTTTAAACATTCTGCTAATAAAAATTAATTACACTTTGCTTTTGAAAGATTTTTAAATAGTTTTAATTAAACCAATGCCTTCCATTAATCCAGCTATTTCAGTTTTCAGGTTTACCATTTCCTTTCTCTTTCCAGTGAACAGTCATATCAGTCAAGGAAACAGGAGCAGCTGCAATGAACCAAGCAGTGTTGGAAGCCAATGGCTAAAATTAGATTATCAATGACATTTACCTATATGTTCACAGCTGAAATTTCAAGGGTACAACATTTTCTCCTGAAAGGAGACACGTCCCCATCACTGAAATGCAGACTTCTGTTATCAAATTACATCCATATTACAGTACTGGGTGGTGAAACTGACCCAAAATAGAAAGCGAAACCATATGCTTTTTCTCTTAAGAGAAAGGCTAAAGACAAAATTAAGTAATGGACTTGTTTTCATAAGATGATTTTGACTGGTGCCTGCTTAATTAGTGGGAGGTTTTTGTCTAAGAGAAGTAGTAGTCCCAAAGAGGAAGGAAGGATAATGTATCTAGGATGAGGGCAGAGGAAGGGGTCTGGACTTTACCCCACCCATCCTGCAATACTCTATAATGCAAACCTTCAGGGACCAAGGCAGTTTAGAATTTGTGAACATTGCTCCCTCTTCTGTTTTTGTATACACTGAACAGTTGAGGTGTATACAAGCACTTTCTTAAAAAATTTTTCCTGATGTTTCACTCCATTTATCTTTTGGAAAATCCACAGGGTGCATGTACTTTTACAATTAGTGGAAACTTGTACATACTACATCGATTATTTTCAAACATGCATTGCATTCCTTCTCTCCATCTCTCCACGAATTACAAGGGGCACTTCAGAGGACAGCACCTCTGTTCCAAAGTCCAGTCATTCATTCCCACTGCTGGTCAGGAGTGTCTGTGCTGTGCAGTGCGAACATCCACACTGGGATGCACTGCTCTGGAAAGCCGTCCTGCTTCTCCTGGCCCAGTACCGCCAGCCCACTCTTCCTAATGAGGCTCTGGAGGATGTCCATGTCCCGAGTCACACTGCTGTCAGAGAGATCAAAAATACAGCCCTCCCGAGCCACATTGTCCTTCAGTATGATGACGCCGTTTTCTTTCAGGCCATCTCGGCACCGGGAAAGAAATGCAAGAAGGTCTTTATCAGTCAGGTACCCTACAGGTGAGGCCAAGTAAACGGGGGAATAGGATGAAACGGTGGAAGGGGAGGGAGGTGAGTAGGAAAGACCACAAGGCTAAGAATCAGGAGACCATTTGTTCACTCACATGTGAATTACTTAATAGCCTGAATTATAATAGTTACAGGAGCCTTTGAGGATTTAGATAAGAGGACAGGCATCCTCTTTGAGGGGGCTCAGTGCCTTGTCTATAGAGTAGATAGTATACTACCTGTCTATCTACCTCACAGGCATGAGATAAACTATTGCCCATCCCATGGGTCCCCTCCATGTCCTCCAGACAACCCAACTCTATCATCACTCCTCTGTGTCTCCTACACACACAAGCACACACACACACACACTTAGATCAAAATCTAATTCACTGCTATCTAGTTTCCTGGGGGTTTAAAACTAACAAAGTCCAGTTTTGCCTATAAATGGGGCTAAACTTTTTTTTGGACCCACTTTTTAAAGTTTTTCAAGTATTTACATTTCTGCTAGGATTTAGGTTGGTCCCAAGGTACTCCATCCCTAAGGATGGGCATTGTCAGGCTTGTACAGAGAATATTAAGGGAGAAAGCTGGAGGACCAGAGCTTTTTGGGAGTTCCCACGATACCTAAGGCTAGCAACCTGCCAAGCACAACTACAGCGATCTTCCTTTTTGTCCTTGCTCCCTCTCCACCAATCCTCAAATTAACCCAGGTATTGTCTTCTCTTGCTGGGAAGGGGAGAAGGGCAGATGCAATGCCATGCAGCACTAACCGGAGACCCACTGAATCCAGATGACGTCATATCTGCCCAGTGGGGGTGTGAATTCCTGCAGGCTGTAGCAGTGGTAGCTTTCTACTTTGTCCCCTTTGACCTGCAGGTAGTTCTGGGCTTCGAGGAGAAACGATTCCATCATGTCCACCAGTTCCACACTGTTGAAAACTGGCAACAAGACATGCTTGCTGACCCTTCCTATCCCAGAGCCGCAATCCAAGGCGCAGTCCGTCCCAGCTCGCCCAGGCCCCTGCAGAAAGGCACCCTGTGGAGTACTTCAGGTACAACACCCACCCTGAGTCTTGGACACTCTAGTTACCTCTTTAAATCAACTTTATTTAGGTTGATTCCGTAAAATAAAATGCACTACTCTAAGTGTACCATTCAATGAGTTTTAACAAATGTATGCAGGCACTTACCCACTACCACAGTCAAGTTATAGAAGTTATATTCAATTACCTTTTCTAAAAACATATCCAAACATTTCTAGTGTTCACTTTCTTTATTTTATCTAAATATAGGTCTTTAAAAGAATTTCAAAATAGGATTTTAGAAAACAATGCCTTAGGTTTAAACATTTGGTAATTTCCCTAAGAAATGGGTCATTGAAAGCCCTACAAAAATATAACTTTGTTAACTCTAAATTTAGGTCAAACCCACAGCTAAATGGACCTTTGCTTTGTAAAAACAAAAACAAAAAGTGTGTAAAGCAGGGAGAGCCTTTCTGAGTTTTAAAGTTACTTTTAAAATTCATTCAAAGAACACCTTTCAATTCATATTGGGATGATTGAAATTTTATTTCTTTCAAAACTGATTTTGGGGGCTCTGAATTATCTGCTCTCCTCGTGTGGGTGGCAATTCTTAGGGCCTGAGCCGAGGGAGCTCACTGCCCACCCTCAGGCCAGCTTCTCCTCGGACCCAGCCCGATGGCCCACAGCTCATTCATGTGGATAAGTGGCTGCGGCAGAGTCTCCTTGTCTCTTCTCACACTAAAAATTGTTTCCTGCTTTTGTACCAAAAGCTATATGACTACTGGGCACAAAGCCCCCTAAAATTTTTTTTTTTAAGTAAGTCTGTGCATTAAATTAACTGGGAGTGAAGAATGGATAGGTGGTGGATGAGGGGAAATCAGCCAACGAAAACTTTCTCAAACTCACTTCTATAAAGTACTATATACATATACACTTATGGACGTATATATGACCAGCTGGATCTTTGGGTTAAGTGTATATATATCTGAAAGACTCAGCTGGTCTAAATTATTTGGTCATAATTTGGGATGGCTGCTGAATACGTTTTGCGCTAGAAATTATAGTAACAAGATACTTGAAGTTGCCAATCAAGATCTTAAGGAGAAAGCCTACTCTTGATTTCTCAGGAACTAAGGATTAAAAAAACATTTGGCTAAGAATCAAAAGGTGAAGTTTGAGCAGAAGGAAACATCAGAAATGCTGCATTCCAGTCCACCTAAAAGGCCTTTTTTATAGCAAGAAAGGTACAATGAAGAACAAAAAGTGAAGAAACTGTAGCTTCTTTTCAAATGGAAGAATAATAAGCATGATTTATTGAGGGCTTATATGTAGCAAGCTCTTTGCATCTCCAATAAATGTAATAATTGAAACAACCCCACAAGACAATGATAATTCCCCAGTTTGGAGATGAGGAAACAGATTTCTAATATCACACAACTAATGGAAGAACTCGAATTTGAAGTGGGAACTGTGTGAATTCAAAGCCAGTTGTACCTTAGGATTGTTAATGCCAATCTGATTCCCTTGGTAGTGTCTGTCTAATGCTATGTTGAAAAGAATTCTACGGCTCCATTCAGACTCAGCAGGAAAGAGGTGTGTGAGTGATTAGTGATGTCTGCTTTGAGCATGGGAAGGAGAAGTGGTAGTACATGTGCCATGTGTTTGCCATTCCTACTTCAGTATGCCACTCCCTCGTTCACATGTCATAATTCAAACTAAACGAAGTCAGACAAAGGCCTAGGCTAAAGGTTTAGTTGTGAAGGCCGTAAAAGAAGCATCGTCTAAGTAAATTCATAACGTAAACAAGATGGGGCAAAGTATAGGGAAATTATTTTAAGCCACTGAAAATGACTTTAGTAGAAATTTGTGTGCTCAATTAGAGATTGTCATTACAAATTTTTCTTTTCATTCCTTGGCCCTAAAGCCTCTATTGATCACATTGCTCATGTTACCATAGCAAGCAGCTTTAGAAGCAGAACCTTGGAGCAATAAAGCAAAGAGACCCCGGAGATCCATGCCAGGGGACTCCAAGAAGATTATAATAGCTGAACTTTCTTTCATTGAATAAACAAATAGGAAGCCTCTCTAGTTAAGGGGAGGCAGGGCCTCACCCACTCAGCCTTCCTGTCAATCTCCCAATTAGCCCTTGAAGGATCTCAGCAAAACCCTAGAGTTTTTAAACTGCTCATAACTACTTCCCTTGCTTTTTCAGACAAAGAAACTGAGGCCCAGAGAGGTGAAATATTTGAAATAGAACTCCCTTGAAAATTCTCACCCTCTGATTTGTACTTTTCACCAATTTAGATGTGTTATAGTTGACTATCGTTATTCTTGAAACAATTGTTATTTACACACACGAAAAGGTGTCTTTCACCCAAATCCTGTGTACCTCTAGCCTCTCGCCACTACGGCTTAGTTCCCTTTATTCCATCTCACTCCACGTAGATGGCACTGTCTCCCACATCCTGGCACCGAGTTTCTCTCTCTGTCTCTCACTCCCATGCAGCTCCTCTGAGAAGGGATATTTAAAGACTGATCTCAGGGACACCATCTCCTGCCTCTTGGACACCACAGCTGCCCAAAGCTGTGATAGTATTGAAATCTGATGCCCTTCCATGAATGTGACCAGAAGTCCACACAATGTGTGATTTCAAAACAAGATGTTCTGTCATTTTCATCTTCATTTATTATGCTATTTTCATACTTATGGATTCATATAAAATGGTAAAATATTCTTAGGAATTTCATTCTGGTTTTGATTCTGCTTATATATTTTGTTTTGAAGAACATTATTTTAAGATCATCCAGTGGAGTTTAAAACTAAAATGAATGTGCTAAATGCCACTGTATAAAAGCCATGAAATATAACAAGTTAGACCCAGAATTTTTAGTCATCCAATCTCTAAGAAATGTGAAAAGATAAATGCCATCAAATATTGATTACTTTTTATAAATCCCTACTTGCCTCTACTAGAAAGCTAAAACTGAGAAAAGTTATCAGCTATGCCATTGACATCATATTAGTATCATTTGTTTATTTGTTAAAGTAAACACATTTGCAACAAGTTTAAACACCTTTTCCCACTGTCCCACGTCACTAAGTGTTGAAAGAAAACCAAAACTTTAAATAATTTGCCTTTTCCCAGTTGACACAACAATAAATCATGTCAGATACTCATATTCCCTAACTCCTTGTATCTTGACCTGGATACTAATTTAGCAGATTATTAAGGTCGAAGTACCAAAATATCATTCCTTAAAAAAGACTGTGTTTGTACTTAGAGGTTACAGCTTCACAATGAGCCTTGTCTACTAAGAAGGACTCCTTATATTTGTTTGAAAAGAGCAGGCTGCTCTTTTCCAACATAAATATGCAAGCACAAGGCTGTTTCCTTTCCCAGGCCCGTGGGCGTGTGTATGGGCTCTGTCTGACCAGGATCCCTGTGGTCAGCTTGGCATTCCACATGGAGTGACAAGACAGCTGGATTACTAACTAAGCTTCTGAAATGCATTGGGATCAAAGTCGGCCTCACCACGAGGCAAGCAGGAGTGATTGCTCTCGGCCAGAGTGGAGGAGAGTTGAGGTCTGTGGTCCACAAAAAAAAAAAAAGAAAAAAAAGCGGGGATTTTTCTGCTTCATGAGACAAATGGAAAAAATATGTCACAGTTAAGAGTGGGAGTTTGGTGTCAGACAGACCTGGCTGGGCTTAAGTCCCAGCTCTGTCTCTTACCAGCTGTGTAACCTTGACAACTTATTTAACCTCTCCAAGCCTCGGTTTCCACAACTGTAAAAACAAGGATAATCATAGTACTTACCTCCTAGAATTGTGTGACAAGTAAATGAGACAATGCTTCTAAAGGCCTTAGCAGAGTGACAGACCATCTCAGGGCAAGCACTCAGTGAAATCAGTCAGCAACACTGATTTAGAAATACTCCAGGTTAACCTGACCCACAAAGAGCATGGCCATCATCCCCACTCCGTAGTCCTTTATGGCTGCAGCTGCTGTCCAGACACTCCTGCCCCAGTGGTGCTCCATCCTGATCCTGTTTTCTCTACTCATGCACTCGGTGCTGCCTGGAGGCTGGATGTGAAGTGAACCTCACCTCAACACTAGGGATAATATCATGCTTCTAAGAATGTTGACTAGCCAACACCAAATATTCATAATATTTATACTATCTCATTTATCAGAATAAAGTGGGCTCCAAATTTCAAACAAATGACTTCACACTGAATTGGAACAGAATCTGTTTGCCAGTTAGGACTTTGTGTTTTCGGTAGGACAAACAACAGCTTTATTGTGTGGGTTAAACATATTCTAACAACTAAATGAAGTTCCTTAAAATGTAATGAATGCATTTTATGAAAGACTTTTATTAGTAGTAGTAACAATAAGTTAGACTTATTGGGTAATAATTATGTGCACCAAAGCAAGCTCTTGATATATATTATCTCATTTGATCTTCATAATATCCTATGAGGTAGGTTCTATGGTTAGTCCCTCGTCACAGGTAAGACAACTGAAGCTTAAAGCATTTAAGGAACAAGCCCAAGGTTGCTTATACAGCAAGTAGAAGAACCATAATGACTCTAGAGCCCAAGATTTTGGCCCCTACTCTATACTGTCTGTCTCCATATGACAGGGAAGTAAGGGAGTAGAGTTTCACACAACACCAGGACTACAAAGGGATCACATTCTTTCAAGGCAATGTCTGAACTATGTATAAAATAATACAAAGAGATTCTACTGTACTTCTTTTTAAGCCAAACATAAGCATACATTTCCCTACTACATCAAATTTGTATTACAGCGAATCAATAAATCACCCCAAAATCCCAAATAGCATGACCGCTCATCAATCATCTGGGTGTCAACTGTTTATCTATGAGACTCTAAAAGAGATATCTTCCTAATCCCCTAATTGTGATATTAGCCCTGCTAGCTCACCTTCCCCTGAAGCAGGAGATTAGCTGGTGCTCAGAGGGAGGAATGCCAAGTGGGATAAAACAATGGTTTGATGTGACCTGTCCTTTCCGAACATCTTAAAATAGGCTTTCAGGCTAAACCCTTGGCTGAGCCATATGACTTTATTATGACTTAAGTGACAACGCAGACACATGTGAGCTCAATGTTTGCAAGGACTTTGACTCCTCATCAAGCTGCAGTTGAATACTCACCCCAACAAATTTTCTAAGAAACTCCCGAGAGGCCTGGATATCTGGGTTGGACAGTTCTATGAAATTTCCCATCATACCCTCTTCAGTAGCTGGTACTTCTTGGTAGAAAAGTTTAGCTCTGGCATAGAACTGCATCTCACCATTGATGACTTGACTTGTTAAAGCATACAGTTTAACTGCAAATGAAATAGTATTAATATTTATATGACAGAACAAGTTCAGTCTTATCATGCATTGAATTTCCTCTCAGAAACCTGCAAATTTGTGCTGTGGAGGAAAGGGCACTGGTTTGAAGTCAGAAGATCTGGGTTTGAGTTCTGCCTCAGTGACTTACTTGCTGTGTAACCTTGAGAAAACTTCTTGACCCCTCTGATCTTCAGGTATCTTGCGTATAAATCACAATCATGTGGCATTTTCATGATTTAATAACCCTATAATTTAATAAAACTATAGCTTATCAATGTATTAAAAATTTTTAATAGTTTGCTATAGTAGAAGAAAGAATGTCACAAGTTTCACAGTGAGTTTTATCTTTGAGCTCCAAATGTTTTATAAGAATTTAATCATTAATCCTTACTTCTAATCATCATGTTGATTAGGGGTAGCCAATTTTTCATCTCTTTTTCAAGCAACTCACATCCAAATATCTCTTTGTACCAATGTTACAAAAAATGTGCTTGAGCTCTATCTTCTGAAAATAGAATAATAAAAAGAGATGTAATATTTATTAAGCAACTATTCTGTATCAGGTAGTGCATGAGGCACATTCACATATACTATGTCATTTCATTATTTCAAAAACCATATAAGGTATTATTTTAACACATTTATTTTTAGAAAAACATGTGTTCCACCTTCTGAGAGGTAAATGAGTCTTCATTTAAGTGTGTTTTGTAAACCAAAATGCACCCTTGCAGATACAAAATATTTTCATTAGACAACATTCAGGAGGAAATGATAGAACGTGGACGAAAGGGAGGAACTTCTGGTTCAAGATTATAGGCAGAATACATGCATTTGCTTCCCCACCTCCCAAATACTCCTCAAGAATTGTTTTAATAAATTCAACCCATAACAGTGAAGAAAATGAGAGGGGGCCACAGGTGAATTAATAATTTCAACAAATTTCTGGAAGACACAAAGCAGATAGAACAAAGCTCAAGAATTTGCAGCCTAGGATAGTTGCAAAACAAAGTAAGAGTTAATCAAAAATCTGTCTACAGACCAACCAATAAAAGGACAAATGCACCCTTGCAAAAGCAACAGGCAACACAGCTGCAATCCTAGGGGGAAAAAAAGTCTCTTCTCTAGAAAAAAAAACATTAAATGAATTGCCTAAGGAGAACTAGACCAGTTAGTGTCGGGATCCTAGAACAACGCTCATTTTGGCATATAGAGGACTCGAAGTGCCTCACCTGCTCACACTCATCAGAGTCTGGTAAGATCTACCTGCACATGTAGAGCTTCTTTTCATTCTTACTCTTCAGAGGAGAAGTATGTAACAGAGGAAACCTTCTCCATTACTTAGAACCATTGACCCTGTCCTTTATTCCTGACTATGGATAAACAATGATTTCCAAACACATGGGGGTAAAATGGCAGCCTGTGAGAAAAAAAATAAAGATAAACAATTAGAACTGACCCCAAAGAAAATAGAAATATTTCAGGAAATGGATGAGAATTTAAACCAAAACTAAACAAAAAACTCCTTGGAGAGATATGAGAACTAGTGCATCCATAAATCAAAGATAAGATGCCAAGAAAATGATAATTCAAAGAATTCTTAGAAATTAACATTTTTATTACCAAAAAATTTGAATATAACATTGAGTAAATTTATCAGAACATAAACAAAAAGACAGATATAGAAAACAGAAGTAAAAAGATTAGAGCTATAAAGACTTAGGAGGCCCAACATCAAGCTAATTAGGATTCTCAAAAACAGAGAAGATAAAGAGAAGAAAATTATTACAGAAACACTAGAAGAAAAATTCCCAGAGCTGAAAGAGATTGTCAGGTCCATCAAGTACTGAGCAACACGGGTTAAAAAATAATAATTAAAGTAAAACCACATTTACACATCTTTAGGAAATTTCAAAACACAAAGAGTAAATAAGAGGGGCCAGCCCAGTGGCATAGTGGTTAAGTTCGTGTGCTCTGCTTCAGCAGCCTGGGGGTCATGGTTTCAGATCTTGGGCACAGACCTACACACCGCTCATCAAGCCATACTGTGGCAGCATCCCACATACAAAATAGAAGAAGATAGGCATAGATGTTAGCTCAGAGACAACCTTCCTCAAGCAAAAAGAGGAAGATTGGCAACAGATGTTAGCTCAGGGTCAATCTTCCTCACCAAAAAAAAAAAAAAAGTAATATGAAGATCCTAAAGTTATTTAGAGGGAAACAAGTGGTTGACCTTCAAGTAGGGTTGCCATATTTATCAAATAAAAATACAGGACACATAATTAGTTTTGAATTTCAGATGAACAATGAATAATTTACTAGTATAAATATGCTCGAAATTTTGCACATTGCATGGGACATACTTACACTAAAAAATTATTTCTTTATTATCTTAAATTCAAATTTAGCTGGCATCTTATGTTTTATTTAGCAACCCTGTGTTCAAAGAAGTAGAATGAGGCTTATAGCACAGATCTCTTCAGAAACACTGGAAAACAATGGAGGAGTGCCATAAATATTCTGAGGGAAAATCATTTTGAAGATAAAATTTAATATCAGCCAAACTGTGAAATAATATTTACCTCCCATGGATTCATCCTTCAGAAGTTTCTTGGAGCTATATTCCAGCCCAATGAGGGTTAAAATCAAGAGAAGATATGTGACGAAAGACGATGAAATTAACCCAGGAATCCAATGAAAAGAAATCCCAATATGACAGATATTTATCAGATCTAAAAAGAAATCAGTTTATATTACAACAGAAAACATAGGCTTCAAAAACAATATCTTCAAGATGTAGAATGACCTGGATTCTGGACAACAGACAGAGTAAAGGTAAGAAGCAAGGAGATGTTAGTGATATTCTAAGGAACACATATTTTTAATCTCAACCACCAAAAATAAAAGACAGTTGAAAGCTCCAAGCAAAATACACAAACAGCACAAAAATGTTATGATCAGGATATGAAGTAAACCAAAATATGACATAATTTTGAGTATAAGGAGTATAAAAAAGAGAATCTATTTAACCTTAACTAGAAACATTTTTCTTCAGGCAACACTAAGATTGTGACATTGGACTAGTGCACTGCTTGGCTCTGAGTTGACAACAATTACATAGTCCCAAATTTCAATTCTAAAAGTTAAAAATCAAATAAACACCACTTATGTTACAATGTTCCATCATAATATGTTCCATCTGTGGAGTGACATCAGTATTTTCCAACTTGAAGACATTGGAGCCAATGTTTGGACCCTTGAATGATCATGAATTTGCCGAAAGGAATACAAGAATCAGATCCCACATATATCATTTTCAGAGAATAACAATATTATATTCTATATCTTCCATATATATTAACTATAATACATAGATTGTTCATTTAAAAATACAAATCTTTTAAAATTATTAACAAATTTATAGATACATTTTTGCCATTTTATATGCTAATTATCTACTGATTGAAAAAATACAACATTAAAAGGAAAGTCCTCATGGTCAAAGCATTGGGAACATCTGACCTGCACCAATTTGCCTTCCCTAGCACTTGGTAAAGTGTTTGTAACAGCATGTGGCTCAATAAATGCTTACAAATTCAACATGGATGACAAAAATGAAGCATCACCATCCTAACAACATGACTGTTCCAAATTCTTCTACATGCCTCAGAAAACCAGCCTCAGAAAACTCACAGCTCACAGAGTCTTCCCAGAGTTGAATGTCACACGGGATAATAGGCAAGCCACAGCCCAGGGCTCTCCTTGATCCAACCAAAGCAGCAAAGCAGCCACACTGATCTGCACTGCTTAAGTCAACTAGTTGGTGGAGTCTATTAAAACCTTTAATCTGGAAACAGGAATGGTCCATTATGACAGCAACATTTAGACCACAAGTGAATACCAAGCTCAGCAGGGGTTAGACTCAATGGTAGATTTTTATGGTTATGGGCTTGAGTTCTCATTTTCACCTAATTGACAGGAGCATTTCACTAAAAAGATATATGAGGTGTCATGGCCAGCCCCAGGTTCTCCCTTCCTGATAGCTCCTGCAAAGGTACAAGTTGACTCAGATAAGGTCATCAGCCCACACGTTTTCTACTAGATGTAGAAATACATCTATGGCTTATTTTTGCAAGGTTGTAATGTCTCTGTGAAACTTGAGGTAGTCTAAGACAGAGACTAGACATTTTGTTAGTTCTTCATATAATATGGTACTTATTTCTTGACCTACATTATAAGCTGAACTCCCAAGGACCTTCCAATGGTTTACTTGTTACAAAAAGGAAAACAGAGTACAAGTTTACTTGCCCTGAAGAAGAATAAAGATTCTGTGAACTCTCTAAGAAAAAATTTGTTAATAGCTAAGTGCTTATGTTTGCCGAGTATCTTTTCTTTTCTTTTATTTTAATGCTTGGATATAGCTATTTTACACTTTATTCTGGATGTTAGACCTGTTTGTCAACTGAAAATTGATCTGAGAGTCTCCAGAGGATGTGCAGGCTGGGTTTAGACAGTAAGTTTGAAATGATTTGAGACAGAATATTGGATCAAGTTAGCCTTTTATTTATAGGAGCAAAAAAGCCCAATTACGAAATGCCTTTATGAAGAGTAAGACCTTCCATAAAAGAGATTTGCAGGTGAACACTTCCCAATTTACCCATTAAAGAAGTAATGGTGAAAATGGAAGAAGAGAAGGAAGGAAGAGAGGAAAGGAAGAGGGGAAGGAAGAAAGGAAAAAGTTTCTAGGTACAATGGAATATTATTCAGCCATAAAGGAAGGAAATCTTGCCATTTGCAACAACACAGATGGATCCTGAGGGTATTACAATAAGTGAAATAAGTCAGACAAAGAAAGACACATACTGTATGATCTTACTTAAATGTGGAATCTAAAAAAACTGAACTCATATCTATTTTTTCACCAACAGGCAAGTGTGGGAAGTAGGACTTTATCAATGTTTCTGGTGGAATCCAAAGGTCTGGGTGTGACAGAATGCTAGAATGTTATCATGGCCAAGTCTCAAAATTGCCCTGAGAGGATCTCTAGGTTTCATTTATTCTCTGTATGCTTTAGGTGTCTGGTATTTCTTGTCTCTAAAATAATGCACTGCCTACCCTGAAAGTTTTAGGGAGCTTTTTCTTTTTCATCTGAGGGCTAGTTCAGTGTTTCCTAAATTCTTCTCAGGCTTCAATGCAAACTAGATAAGCAAATGTGGGGAGGGAGGGACAATACACTTTCCCACTTTGGCAAGGATCTACTCAAGCTTCCATCACATGTCACTTCCCCTACCCATTTGGCTGAGTTATTCCTAATTCTCTATTCCTACTTGAGTGTTCTACCAAACCTACTGTCAAATTTCGAAAGGCCAGAAGTCAGACAGAGATACTGGGGATAGATTTTTTCATGGTGAGATTTTGCATCAGAAGAGTCAGAAGCTGACCAGCAGTCACCATGCCTCCTCTGGCCCTCTGCAGCATCCTGCAGTGGTCTCCACCACTGTATTTCCACATTCCACAAAAATTATCTATGTGGATCTCTCTCCCACACTAAACTCTTCAGGATAAGGCTATATCTTATTTTCTTTGTAACCCCAGCACTTACCATTATGCTTAAGATATAGTAGGCCTCCTTTGAATGTTCATTGAAATAAATGAATATTGTCTAGCTTTTTTTGTGTTTTGAATAGTATACAGGTTCAACAAAGTAGAGAGAGGTTACAGGGAAAAACTGACATAAGCACAAAGAAGTCACGCTTCTCGTATAGTTTATGAAATATCTATCCTTCTAATTAAGCACACACAAATAATAAAGAAATAGTAACTATCATTGATCAAATATGTACACATGCACTACATATGCTAAGCATTTATATCTAACTGAATATGTAAGATAGACATCATTATCTACAGAAGAAAACCCAGCATCAAGAGGTTAAGCAAACTTCTCAAGATCGAGTGGCTAGTGACAACACAAATGGGGTTTAAACCTAGTTCTATTTAAATGCCAAACCCACATCTCATCCATCTCACCCTACCGTATCTAAAAGCCCGCTACATAAACGGAAAATTATCCGATTCTCCATTTCTTTAAAGAGAAAAACGATTTGGCAGCATTGCATTACAAAGGGAACAATAAACATTTGAGAAACGCATCATGTACAATGCGTTGTGCAGAAACGCCTGCCACAGGGATGAGATCAATTTGAAAAGTGCCAATAGTTGTGTGCTGAGTTTCATTTCGATGTTCCAAGTGTCTTATGGGAATTGATTTTATTAACTGTGGCTTTTAATTGTGATGGCAAAGGGGTGACCACTGTTCTCAATTTCCTCCTCAGAGACTGATTCTTCTAAAAAGGGGCAAGTGAAAAAGGGTACTAACAATTAGTGGGTCCCTCCAATGTGCTAAGCATTATGCTAGGCATTTTCATATCATTTCTTCACATTATCTCTTTTAGTTCTCACAATGATACCACAAAGCGAGGGTTATAATTATCGTTTGATAGATGAATAATGACAGAATCAGAAAGATTTAGTAACTTACTCAATATCACACAGAAACAAAGTATTATGGCCAGGTCCTAACCCATACCTACTTAAATGCAAAGCCTTTGCTCCTTCTGCTAAATCACATGGAACCATTGTTCCAAATGTGAAGCTAGACTAAGCCTTTAACTACATCCAGGAGTAATAGACTTTTGCTTAATATATAATTAATTGACTTATATTATATTCATTGACTTCTATGTACTCACAAAAGTGCTGTGGATAATGCTAGAAGAATTATTGAGGTTAACTTATATGAACATCACCAATTGGGCCATATATCGGCCCCTTTGATCGCTGGTGTACCAACTGGAAATTCATATGAAGTTTTTTCCTATTCTACTCTCTATTTGTTCACAAAAATCCATCTTTGGAAAATTAATTCCCTCTAAGCCTCCAGTTGAACTTGGGCTGGTAAAACTAGATTATATGAACCTGCTCACTGGCCTGCCTATCTTGTTGATTATCTCAACAGAAAGTCAGTGCTCTTCGTAGACTGTGTTTTATATTTCTGCCAAATCAAGAAGTGTGGTAAAACATCTTGCTGCCCACGTGAGTCAAGCTGCCATTTACATTGGGAGGCAGCATGGTTTTGTGGTTAAAAAAGACAGACTGGAGTCAGACTGCCTGGGTTCTAATCCTGCTCCCCCACTCACCACCACATGATCTTTGGTGAGTTACTTAACTCTTCCGTGTATCAGTTCCTCACATATGAAGTGGGGAAAAATACAGCACTACCTAATAGGAATGTTGTGAGGATAACTGAGATGTACACGCAGAACACAGAGAACAGTAACAGGCTTGTTCCCATTTCTTTCTGAAGATCTGTTGTATTCAATGGCATAGCTAAAGTCTTCCACCAGAGGTTTTTAATATGCATGCTCTTGCATCCCCATGATCTCTGAGGCTAGTCGGGGATATGTCAGCCAATGTCCCCATGACTGAATGTCACTGCATGGTTTGCTGGTGTGAGACGGGCTGCCTAACACAGGCAGTTGGAGGGAGGAAGGAAGGAAAGAAGGAATCAAAGAGTCTGGTTAGCCACTGTTCTCCCCATAATTATCCAAGACAACAAACTCTCTGTGCAGACCCTAGGGTAGTGGTTCCCCAACCTTTAAAAGAAGGGCTTTATTTTCATTCCTATGAAGTCTTGAAATCATCAAGAGAAGGGGAAGCCAACTCTAAAACACCTCAGTGGAGCTGGGGAGGGAGCATTTCCACTGGCTATGTTTTATTTCCAAACTGAAAGGCTTAATATCCACTGCAGCTTGAAAACTCTCATATAGTTTTCGTCTGATTTGGAGGAGATTGCTTTATTCTTAACTTTTTATTTCATCTTCAGCTACTTTCAGAAATGAATTCCTTTTTGATCTACTAATTATTTTTAAAAATTGGCAATCATCTGCCCTTTAGTGGGTCTCTTATCAGTTATTATAATTGATCTCTTTCTCCAGACTAATGCAACTAAAGCCACCAAGCTGCTGTTACTGAGGTGTGGCCCAAAGAGCATCTCCAGAATAGCAATGCTCTGCCAATGTATAGCGATCAGAACGTCATCCCCTTCCAAATGGACTGTTCTAATTTTTCCATTTAGATACAAATGAGATAGCTAATATATCCTAAAAGAATTACTTAAGGGCAGTGCGATCTACCAGAAAGAGCCCTGGTCTTGGGTTCTTGCTTTGGTATCTAATCAATATCTAATCATCTCTGAATTTTCTTTTCCCTATTTGAAAAAAATAAGATGGGGGGAGGATGTGGGAAGGTGAGAGGAAAAGATAATGATACTTGCCCTATCTATCCTATAGTATGGCTGTGAGGATCAAATAAAGTCACAAATGAGAAACAATTTTTTATAAGAAATATATATATATACAAGGTGAAAGTATTTGTGCGTGTAGAATTAAAGATCCCCTCAGAAATAGATTTACAAAAAGAGACTTTGGTAGGCTGCAAGCATAGACTTTCTTGAATGCAATACAAAGAATTGTGTAACTCCTTCCATGTCTGGAAACCTTGGCTACATCACATGCATAGTGGTGCTCTCAGACAACCTTAAGAAAACAGACTGAGGCTGATACACACTGTTCCTGGTTTCATTGGAGGAAAATATAAATCAAAAGGGGATACTTCACTCTCTAATCACAAGTTATTTCCTCTCCAGTACTGTAAGAGTGCCCTGAAGTAACCACTTTCACAGGACTGAGAAAAGTAGTGTAGACAAACCAGATAAGCTTTTTATTGCCCTATTGTTGAATTCTCTGAAAACTAGAGGAAATAACTAAACTGGAGACACACTACTGCCCCAGTTTTTTTCTTAATATTCAAAGACCAAACTAAAATGTGCTTCTGTTAAGCTCTCCAACTATTATTGTGACTGAGGAAGGCCAGAAAGGATTGTGTGGAGTGTGTGCTCATGGACATACACACACGTGTGTGCACACACACATACACACACACACAAAGAACAAGGACACCTTAATCTACTCCTGTTTAGTCTTTTTAACTCTTAGGTGATACAATATTTCATTAATACTCTCATCTCTGAGTTACCTAGTTGCCCACCTCTAAATTTTTGCACATACTAAAAATACCTGTCTTTCAAAACTCGAAAAATGAATTTCTATAAGCCAGATACTCAGGCAGTCATCACCCAGTGAAGCAAATCACCATGCCTGAGGGTGCATGGAAGTCCCCAAATAGAGACCTGACCTGCCAGGTGGCACTTGATCTTTGCACCCTGCATGAAAGAATGCCACTGAAACCTTTAAGCCCACTGACATTGGTTGTGGGTTCTTTTTATCTGAAAAGTGTCCTTGTTGTAACTCCTCTTGCAGAAGTCCCACAACCTCACACAGTCCGTTCAGTCATTTTTTGTCCCGTATCTAGTAGCTCTGACTCACTTACCCAGGGGAATTTTTTCCAGCAGGTAGAGATAGCTCTGAAAGAAGTCATTGCGAATGGCTCTGTGAAGGATAAAGGACATGCTATGTCGACAGAGTTCATCGTCGGTCTTCTGCCAGCGGGATCTAAAGGCAAAATGGGCTCCCAGGTGGGCCATGGTGAAAGGGGATAATAATTATTCCTAAAGAGAAAGGAAGCTTGCCTGGCTGTTTCTTTGAATTAACCTTCTCTTCCTACATGAACTTGAGACTGTCATTTTAAACCACTCCCCTGTCCATCTATATCAGGAGAGGTCGTCATGGGGCATGAGGGGAGGGGCAGCAGACATGGGAGGTCAGGCTCTTGGCACATATGCTGTCTGATTGCCTGGGCGACACCACTCCAAGCCAGCAGGTGCTAAGTAAAGATGAAAACAGGCTAGCGAGATCCTGCTTCATCCAGGAAAAAGCACGCCTCCCTCCTTTAGCTGTCACTTCAAACAGGCAGGAGCACAGCCTGCTAACACCCTGAATATTTGCTTTAATTTGATTCCTAAATTGAATAGCCTAATTTCCATTTCAAAGAGTTGTGAATATTTTGCAGGAGATCCTATTCCCTGATTTCCATCACTCCTCCCAGAACACTGAATCCTCAAGTTACAAGGACCCTTGAAAGTCATCTTAGCCACCCGCACTCCTTTTATCAGTACAATTTTGCCCAAATCCTTTCATAAAGATGGATATGTGTTTGCCATTTTTATGGATCTTCAGGAGAAATAATTATACGAGAGCCTGTTTTGATGTTAAATACCCTTCTCTGTCAGCAAACTTCCATCTAGCTTGCTCTAAACAACAGTCGTGTGAGCCTGTTTTTTCCTCTCTGCCTATTGTGGATATGATTTTCCTCATAAGTACTCATTTGGTTTCTGTACTGGCTATCTCCTGATTGTCCCTCTCCACTCTTCCCACATTACTATGTGCCCCGGGAGGCTTATCTATATTGACAACATCAGTAGACTCCCTTGCCTTCTGGCTTCTAGTTGGGTTCAGCCAATGAGTAGTGCCAAGAGGAGACTGGAGGAGATTGAGTCAAGGTATTTATTCCGCTGGCACCTTCCCTGCGGAGATACCATAGGCTGACTGCTTCCAATGGTGGAAAGTCGTAGCTTCTGTCCAGGAGTCTTCTCACACAAATAGCTTCTCCTAGTTCTGATAACTGCTCCCTCCTCTTACTGCTTCAGGCCTTGGGGTAGTGATATGCCAGGCTGTCACAAGCCCAAGAGTAATGAACTATTCCTTGTAATTTCCCTATACTTACCCATACCTTTGTAAATAGTCCCTTTATTAAACTGGCTCAAATTCTCAACTTGTGAATGCCGTTTCTCATAGTGACCATGCCTAGCATTTTACCCCTCTAATGTTCCTAACAGGAAAATCCATAAAAATTCAATACTCTATTGGCCCCATACCATGTGCAACCACTAACCACCTCCAGCCCCCAAACATACACATACGCATACACACAAAAGCACAAATGCACATATTAGGATAGGCAGCTTCTAAGAAGGCCCCTAAACATCCCCACCTCCTTCTTGATATTTGTACCTTTATGTAATCCTTATTCCCGAGTGTGGGTTAGACTTGATGACCCAGTGCTATACAATAAAATATGGCAGAAGTGATAAGAATATCACTTCCAAGATTATGTTATAAATAGACTGTCTTGGCCATCTTTTGTCCTCTTGCTTGCTTGCTCTGAGGAAAGCCAGCTGCCTCTTGTAAACTGACCTATAGAGAGGCCCACATGGCAAGAAACTACCTCAGTGCAACAGGCCAGCTAAATTCTACCAACAACCACAAGTAAGCTTGGAAGATCTTCCCCAGCCAACCTGATAAAAGACCCTGAGTCAGCTAAGCCACACTGAAGTTACCGACCCACAAAAATAAAAGTTTCTTATTTTAAGCAGCTAAATTTTGCAATAATTTGTTACAATGCAGCAATAGATAGCTAATTCAAACATCATCAGTGGAATTTTTTTAAGACATGGAATCTAACCATGATCTTTCTTTAAGTTTAATTTGTGTGTTAATCTTTTACTGGGGAAGAAAGTAAGGATTCCATTTATTTGGCTCATTTATTTTTCCGTCATTTTCCTATGCTTCTGCTTTCCCATTTCCCTCTTCCCACCTTAAGGGACAACCATGCAATTTTGGTGGGATCATCCCCATCCTTGTCTTCAGGAATTGCCCAGATTGCAATGCGAGTTATCTTTTGTCCCCTTCCCACAGTGTGTGGCTCATGGATAGAAACATTATCCCATCCTGAGCCAATCAATACATGGTATTTCTTCAGCCCCAGTTTTCCTTTGAGAGTGGGCACATTATCTAAATCTGTTATTGTTAATGCCAGCCTGAATTGGGTTTTCTGTGTTAGTAATGTGGAGTCTAATCTAACACAAACACCATCCTGCCTCATTTCTTATGAGGATGGAGATAAAGTAAATGATACGAAACAGAACAGGGAAATGTCAAGGGAGAATATTTCATGGTGTTAAAAAGGAAGGCTCTTAACTGGAATTAACTGATTTGACTAAGTTATAAACTCATTTCCACTGCTTACATACTGAACAACCTTGACAAATTCTTCGTCTCTCTGAGCTTCACTTTCCTCTTCTATAATACAAAGATGATGATAATAGTATATACCCCATATGACTGTTGTGAGGAATAAATAACTCCAGGTAAAACATCACAGTGCCTGGCACATAGTACATGTTCAATTAGTGCTAGCTATTATCATCATAATCTTTGGAAGAAAGCTGATGTTAAGTTATGGGTCTTGAAAACGCTTTGTCTGTCTGGCTATTCTTGGGTTGTATTCAATGTGACACTGTCTCTTACCATGAACTTTCGCCACATATCCAGGAGATTATCTGTACTTTATGCATTTAAGAGTTGAAAAGAAAAGAAATCCAAATTAAATGTGCTACTAGAGCTCATTTATCTATCCTTCAGAATTTTCGGTTGCTGTAGGGAAAAATAAGCAAGAGAAGAAGAAAACAAAGGGATCCTCTTTCATTATTTGTATTTGTTAATACACCTAAAATCTGGCAATCATTGATTCCAGCTAATCAGTACCCTTTTTTTTTAAGGAAGATTAGCCCTGAGCTAACTACTGCCTGTCCTCCTCCTTTTTGCTGAGGAATCCTGGCCCTGAGCTAACATCCGTGCCCATCTTCCTCTACTTTATATGTGGGATGCCTACCACAGCATGGCATGTTAAGTGGTGCCATGTCCGCACCTGGGATCCGAACCGGCGAACCTCATGCCGTGAAGAAGCAGAACGTGCAAACTTAACCACTGCACCACCGGGCTGGCCCCTACTCAGTATTCTTTATTTGGCAATTGATATGGGCAGGTTTCTCAGTTTTTACAGAACTAATTTTCTTTCACTATAAAATAGACATTAATTACTTATGTTTGCAAAAGGATTATTAAGGGTTCTAAAATCTTTATATCTCAGATCCATAATTCATGAATGGAGATGAAAGAGTGATTGGTTTATACAGAATGGCTTTTTCAGCTTTTGTTTATCTCTGTGACTCACATTAGATTTTATGACTATTTCTCATACTGGTATAGTTTATACCAGTTTCTGGCTCATTGCATTAGTTTCCTTGTGTGAATAATTTTTCTCTCACAGCTGAAATGGTATTGAGGTATTTGCTACCACCTCACACCACTCTTGACCATATTCATACCAAGTGAGTGTGGTTATGTTATATATCTACAGTCTACCATAGGCATTCAATTTCCAGGCAGGAAAGGAAAACAATGAATGTAGAGGAAAAGGTGGCAAGGTAGCAAGAGAAGGTGGAAACTCTAAATTTATCAAAGTTGGTTTGCCTTCTCACAGAAGAGACTTTGGTGAGGAGTAAACCACTGTTAATAAATTAGCATGGAGAGAGACTCAGAAATAAGAAAGATAAAGAAAGAAAACAAAACCTAAATAGAAAGCATACTCCTTCAGTAGTGTGATAAGCTAAATAATTGGGAAAATCCACTCAATATAAAGTACATATCAAGTCAAAATTCCATAATACTTTAAACCAAAAATTCAACAGAGAGGATAAAATGAAGATAATTTTAGACAAAGATGGAATTTACCATTTATAGATGCTCACTAGAAGAGTAACTAAAAAAGTCTACTTTAGAAAGAAGGAAATTAAAACTGTGTTATTCATACAGGAATAGGTAAAAACATTACTAATATAAAATATGTAGCCTCTAAACAAATCTATTTACATATGGTTGATGTCAGACAGAGATAGTATTGCAGTAGAGAAAAGATATTTTCAATAGGAGTCCTGATGTTGGCACAATTGGATCCCTACCTCACATCCTACACAAACCAACTCCAGGTAGATTGAAGACTTAAATGTGGAAAGCACAAATCTAAAACTCTTTGAACAAGTTATAAGAAAACCTACTTATGATACCAGAGTAAAAAAGCATATGTTTTCTAAGATGCAAAAAACAAAAACCTAAAGAAAAAGAGTTAATTTCACCAAATTAATATTTAAATAATGAACTTCTAGTAATCAAAAGAAATCATAAAGAAAGTGAAAAATTGAGGTGGTGTCAACATGGTGGCATATGTAGACTCTGAACTCACCTCTTTCCATGGATGCAACAAATTTACAACTACTTTGGGGACAATTACCCTTGAGAGAGAACTTAAAACTGGATAAAAAGAATCCCTGAAACAAGAGAAGGTGCTGACCAAGGTGGAAGAGGCAGAAATCCCTTTCTGGAGAGAAAAAAAAACACCTTTGATCTGCGGTGCCTCATGGCCAGCTAGGAGCAATCCTAAGGTACAAAGCATTCCCTAGAGAAGTGGGGGATCTGAGCAGGGGACAGTTATCCCCATAAACAACTTTTGGACTCAGCATAATCAAGACAAGTATCATATCTGGCTTTGCTAGCTATTCACTATAACAGGGAATAGCCCCAGAAAAGCTATTGGAGATAAGGGGGGAAAAAGAGCCTGCTCTTAAAGGGTCCATGCACAAATTCACCTGTTTCAGAAAGCAACCTAAAATCATCAGAAAGAAAGGTGCACAGTCCTTTGGTGAAAAAAGACTCACTTCATAAGCTCTGGATACATCTTAGCGAGGGGTGAGAACTTTCCAGGGACTGAGACATTCACAGCAGCCATTATTGTGACCTAGTACAGGTGTGCTGACACAGATGCTGGCAGATGCCATTGGAGTTCTTCCCCTGATCTGTTAGCGCAGGGGTCTACTCCACCCACTAGAGCACCAATTTAATCCAGATCAGCCAGGGCAGGCAGCTTGCCCTAGGGACTGGCCCCACCCAACAGCAAGCCCTCAGGCAACTTGTGGGCCTGTATAGGTGGTGTGCCTGAAACCTCTGCAGCAGGGCAAGTGGGTCTGCCTCTGTGGGGCAGGGTGTGCATGAGTGGCAGGCCTGCATTGGTGAAGTGCATGTGGCCTCTGCAGTAGGACAACTGGATCTGCTTCAGTGGGTTAGGGCATGTGCACAGGGCAGGACTGCGTTGACGGGATGTGTGCCCTCTGGGAACCGGGACTTGCCAGCTGCAGCAGACTTATGTTTCTCAAGTAGCCATGTAGGGGATTTGCCCCACCTTTCAAAGCCTGAAGCCAGCCCCACTCAGCTGCAATCCTGAGAGAGCTGACAACAGCCTTGCAGGCCAGAGGCCTACAGCAATTGTAAGCCCCTGAGCCTAGCAGCCAGCTACACTTGGGGCCTACTAACATAACAGAAAACCACAACAGGAATGTGCTGTTAGACTTTCAGCCAACTGTGCTGGGGCTTCCCATGCCAGACAAAGTGACTAAAAGATCCATAGCAGCCACACACAGCTGAACATTACAACCAGCTAGCCAAGGGGGCAGCCTAGGCTCCCCAGGCACCTGCTGCAAGAGCAACCCTGCTACAACAGAAGGACACATGCAATCCAAACAGGGGACACTCCTGGGACATTTGGAACTGGTGACAAGAGGGAGGCACACTGCTGGGCCTCATAAGGCATCTCTTACATAAGACCACCTCTCCAAGATTGGGAGATGTAGCTGACCTACCTAATACATAGATATAAGCACAGAGAAGGAGGCAAAAAAAAAAAAAAAATGAGGAGACAAAGGAATACATTAAAAGTAAGGAAACAACACAAAACCCCAGAAAAAGAACTAAATGTAACAGACATAAACAATATATGTGACAAAGAGTACAAAGATAAAGGCATAAAGATGCTCACTGATCTTGGGAGAAGAATGGATGAACTCAGCAGAACTTCAAAAAAGAATTGGAAAATATACAAAAGAACCAATCAGAAATGAAGAATAGAATACTGGAAATGAAAAATTCACTAGAGGGACTCAATAGCAGGGTAGATGATACAAAAGAACGGATCAGCCAACTGGATGAAAGACTAAAGGAAATCACCCAAGTTGAACAGATAAAAGAATTTAAAAGAATGAGAACAGTCTAAGGGACCTCTGGGACAACATCAAGCACACTAACATCTGTATTATAGGTGTCCCAGAAGGAGAAGAGAGAGACAAAGGGAGAGAGACTCTATTTGAAGAAATAATAGCTGAAAACTTTCCTAACCTAAGGAAGGAAACAGACATCAGGTACAGGAAGCACAGAGAACATCAAACAAGATAAACTCAAAGAAGCCCACACCAAGACACATTAAAATTAAAATGCCAAGAATTAAAGATAAAGAGAGAATCCTAAAAGCTGCAAGAGAAAGGCAACAAGTTATATACAAAGGAAACTCAGTAAGGCTATCAGCTGACCTCTCAGCAGAAACTTTACAGTCTAGAAGGGAGTGGCATGATATATTTAATGTGTTGAAAGGAAAAAAGCTACAGCCAAGAATACTCTACTCAGCAAGGTTATCATTCAGAATGGAAGGAGAGATAAAGAGTTTCCCAGACAAGCAAAAACTAAAGGAGTTTATCACCAAGAAACCACTCTTACAAGAAATGCTAAAGGGACTTATTTAAGTGGAAAAGAGAAGACCACAAATAGGAATAAGAAAATTATCCAAAAAACCCAATAAAATAATTGGTAAAGGCAAATATACAGTAAAGGTAGCAGATCAACCACCTATGAAGCTAATATGAAAGTCAAAAGACAAAAGTACTAAAATTTACTTATTTCTATGATAAACAGGTAATGGATACACGTGCACACAAAAAAAGAAGTTAGACATGATATCAAAAACATAAAATGTGGGAGGAGGGGAGTAAAAGAGCAAGCTTTTAGCAAGAGGTCAAACTAAAGAGACCATCAACTTAATATAGATTGCTATACATGTAGGTTATTATATATGAACCTCATGGTAATCACAAACCAAAAATCTATAATAAATACACAAAAATTGAGAGAAAGGAACCCAAACATAATACTAAAGAAAGCCATAAAACCACAAGGGAAGAGAGCAAGAGAAGAAAGGAACAGAGAAGAACTACTAAAACACCCAGAAAAAAAGTAGCGAAATGGCAATAAGTGCATTCATATCAATAGCTACTTTAAATGTCAATGGACTAAATGCTCCAATCAAAAGGCATAGGGTGGCTGATTGGATTTAAAAAACAAGACTCATATATATGCTGCATACAAGAGACCCACCTCAGACGTAAAGACACTCACAAACTGAAAGTGAAAGGATGGAAAAAAGATACTCCATGCAAATGGCAATGAAAGGAAAGCTGGGGCAGCAATACTTATACCAGACAAAATAGACTTTAAAGCAAAAAATGTAACAAGAGACAGAGAAGGGCACTACATAATGGTAAATGGAGCAATACAGCAAGAGGAATAACACTTGTAAACATCTATGCACTCAACATAGAAGCACCTAAATGTATAAAGCAATTGTTAACAGACATAAAAAGAGAAATAGATAGCAACACAATAATAGTAGGGGACTTTAACACTCCACTTACCCCAATGGATAGATCATCCAAACAGAAGATCAATAAGGAAACATTGGCCTTAAATGACACATTAGACCAGATGGACTTAGTAGATATATAAGGAACAGTCCATTTAAAAACTGCTAAGTATGCATTCTTTTCAAATGCTCACTGAACATTCTCCAGGATTATCACATATTAGGCCACAAAACAAATCTTAATAAATTTAAGAAGATCAAAATAATACCAAGCATCTTTTCTGACCACAAAGGTATGAAATGGGAAATCAATTACAGGAATAAAATCAGAAAAGCCACAAATATGTGGATGTTAAACAGAATGCTACTGAACAACAACTGGGTAAATGAAGAAAGCAGTTCTAAGAGGGAAGTTTATAGCAATTCAGGCCTACCTCAACAAACAAGAAACATCCCAAATAAACAATCTTACAGTGTGTCTAAAGGAACTGGAAAAAGAAGAACAAACAAAGCCAAAATCAGCAGAAGGAAGGAAATAATAAAAATCAGAGCAGAAATAAATGAAATAGAGACCAAAAGAAACAATAGGAAAAATCAATGAAACCAAGAGTTGGTTCTTTGAAAAGAGAAACAAAATTGACAAATCTTTAGCTAGACTCACCAAGAAAAAAACAGAGAAGGCTCAAATAAATAAAGTCAGAACTGAAAGGGAGAAATTGCAATCAACACCTCAGAAATACAAAAGATTATAAGAGAATACTATGAAAAGCTATACACCAACAAATTGGATAATCTAGAAGAAATGGATAAATTCTTAGAATCAAACAATCTTCCAAAACTGAATCACAAAGAAATAGAGAATTTGAATAGACCAATCACCAGTAAGAAGATCTAAACAGTAACCAAAAAACCTCCCAAAAAATAAAAGTCCAGGACCAGACAGCTACCCTGGTGAATTCTACCAAACAGTCAAAGAAGACTTAATACCTATCGTTCTCAAACTCTTCCAAAAATTGAAGAGGAAGGGAAGCTTCCTAATTCCTTCTATGAAGCCAACATTACCCTGATACCAAAACCAGACAAGGACAACACACAAAAAGAATATTACATGCCAATATCACTGATAAATATCGATGCAAAAATCCTCACTGAAATTCTAGCAAATTGAATACAACAATACATTTAAAAAATCATATACCATGCTCAAGTCGGATTTATTCCAGGGATGCAGGGATGGTTGAACATCCACAAATCAATCAACACGATACACTGTATTAAGAAAATGAAGGAAAAAAACCCACATGATCATCTCAATAGATGCAGAGAAAGTATTTGACAAGATACGGCATCCATTTATGATAAAAAAAACTCTGAATAAAATGGGTATAGAAGGAAAGTACTCAACATAATAAAGGCCTTATATGACAAACCCACAGCTAATATCATTCTCAATGGAGAAAAACTGAAAGCTATCCCTCTAAGAACAGGAACCAGATAAGGATGCTCACTTTCACCACTCTTATTTAACATAGTTTTGGAAGTCCTAGCTAGAGCAGTCAGGCAAGAAAAAGAAATAAAAGGGATCAAATTGGAAACGAAGAAATGAAACTGTCACTATCTGCAGATGACATGATTTTATATTTACAAAACCCTAAAGAATCCACCAAAAATTTTTAAAAATAATAAATGAATATGGTAAAGTGGTTGATACAAAATCAACATACAAAAATCAGTTGTGTTTCTATACACTAACAAGAAAGTAGCAGAAAAAGAAATTAAGAATACAATCCCATTTACAATTGCAACAAAAAGAATAAAATACCCAGGAGTAAACTTAAAACCAAGGATGTGAAAGATGTGTACATCGAAAACTATAAAAAACATTGTTGAAAGAAATTGTGGATGATGCAAAGAAATGGAAAGATATTCTGTGCCCTTGGATTGGAAGAATTAACATAGCTAAAATTTCCATATTTCCTAAAGCAATATACAGATTCAATGTAATCCCTATCAAAATTCCAATGACATTTTTCACAGATATAGAACAAAGAATCTTAAAATTTATATGGAACAACAAAAGACCCCGAATAGCAAAAGAAATCCTGAGAAAAAAGAACAAAGCTGGAGTTATCACACTCCTTGATTTCAAAATATACTACAAAGCCATAGTCACCAAAACAGCATGGTACTGGCACAAAAACAGACACACAGATCAATGGAGCAGAATCAAGAGCCAAGAAACAAACCCTCACATCTATGGATGGCTAATTTTCGAGAAGGGAGCCAAGAACATACAATGGAGGAAGGAAAGTCTCTTCAATAAATGGTGTTAGGAAAACTGGACAGCCACATGCAAAAGAATCAAAGTAGACCATTATCTTACATCAAACACAAAAATTAACTCAAAACACATTAAAAACTTGAATGTAAGACCTGAAACCATGAAACTTCTGGAAGAAAACATAGGTAGTATGCTATTCAACATTGGTCTTAGCAGCATATTTTTAAGTACCATGTCTGACTGGGCAAGGGAAACAATAGAAAAAATAAACACATTGGATTACATCAAACCAAGCAAGCTTCTGCACAACAAAGGAAAACATTGACAAAACAAAAAGACAATCTAACAATTGGGAGAAGATATTTGCAAACCACATATCTGATAAGGGATTTAATATCCAGAATATATAAAGAACTCTTACATCTCAACAACAAAAACCTAACAACCCAATTAAAAAGTGGGCAAAAGATCTGAACAGAACTTTCTCCAAAGAAGATACATAGATAGCCAACAGGCACATGAAAAGATGTTCAACATCACTAATTATCAGAGAAATGCAAATCAAAACTACAATGCGATATCTCTTCATGCCCATCAGAATGGCTATAATAACATGACAGGAAGTAACAAGTGTTGGAGAGGATGTGGAGAGAAGGGAACTCTCATACACTGCTGGTGGGAGTGCAGACTGGTGCAGCCTCTACAGAAAACAGTATGGAGATTCCTCAAAAAGTTAAGAATAGATCTACCATATGATCTACTATGTGATCATATGGTGGATCTATTCCACTGCTGGGTATGTATCCAAGAATCAAGAAAACATGAATGTGTAAAGATATATGCACCCCTATGTTCATCGAAGCATTATTCACAATAGCCAAGACTTGGAAGCAACCTAGGTGCCCATTAAGGGACAAATGGATATAGAAGATGTGGTATATATACCCAATGGAATACTACTCAGCCATAAAAAATGATAAAATCTGGCCATTTGTGACAGCATGGATAGAGCTGGAGGGTATTATGCTAAGTGAAATAAGTCAGAGGGAGAAGGTCAAATACTGTATGATCTCACTCATACAGAGAAGATAAAAACAGCAACAAACAAATACATAGAGACAGAGATTGGATTGATGGTTACCAGAGGGGAAGGAGGGAGGGGAGAGAACAAAAGGGTGACTAGGCACATGTGTGTGGTGATGGATTGTAATTAGTCTTTGGGTGGTGAACACAGAAATCGAAATATAACAATGTACACCCAAAATTTATATAATGTTATAAACCAATGTTACTGTAAATAAATAAATAAAATAAAAAGAAAGTGAAAAATCAATCACAAATGGATAGGAACTATTTCGAGCATCAATAATCGATGAAAATTTGTGTACTAAATATATGAATAGTTCCTACAAATAAATAAAAACAATACAAACAATCCTACAGGAAAATGGAGAATAATATATAGAGAATTAGTGGCTAAAACAAGGCAGAAATAAAAGTACTTGAACCAGGATTCCAAACTCTAACCCAGGGAGGTAGATTTAGAAGGCTAAAATAATAGGCCAAAATCAGTGAAATTCAATTTAGTATAAAATCATCAATGTATATTCTTGTACACAGGTTTTAGTGAATATTAAAGGTGAGAATACAGAATGAGTAATTCTTGCTTGATAAACTCGATGTGTCTTTGGGCTAAAATGGGCATTTAAGCATGCTTTAAGCTAAGAACGAGACAGTAGTATGAAAAATACTGTAAACAGGCTTCAATGAGTGACTTACAGCCCACTCAAAGCCTCACTTCACCATATACTGGTCCCACCTCATCTGAAGTGTTTGCTTCTTGCTTTATACTGTTTTGTTTAAGAAACAGGCACCCAACCAAGATCACCCCTGCTTATAACTCGGAAGTCATTAACAAAGCACATTACCCTACGTGTGCTTGGAATAGATGGTACAAGGGGAAGTTTAGATGACTATTTTCATCCACTGTCGTGCTTCATGGAGTACAGAAAGGCTGTCCATTGTGTGTATGAACCAATTTAGATTCAAGGTCAGCAGTTAAGTTTCAACTTAACAGTCATTATTAAATAAAAATGAGATTTGACGTAAATGAGCCTTTGCAGCTGAAGAAATATTTAAACCCATAATTTTCAAGTTAAGTCATTCAATTTAACAGACGGAAAGGCTGGAGTGGTCCTGGAAGGATCCTTCCTCTCTTACTGAGAAGGAGAGGAATGCAACTGGGCTGCTTAGCTCTTATTAGGGGGCTGGATTCCCCAAGAATTTAGATTTTAGCAAAATATATTCACATCTCTAATAAGAGGAATAATGTCCCTGCCTAAAACATCTGTTTGGGGTGTATGTGTGTATACTTTTCTCATTTCCCTTATTTATCTTAACTGAGGAAATTATAAAACATTCAACTTCATATCAAACTCTCCTTTAAGTTATAACAATGCTTGGTTTCACATAATTTCCATAATTTAATATTTCACTATGACTCTGGATAGGTAAAAGCGTATAGAACATTATCTAAGGAAATTAATCTTTGCACATTTTCCCTAACCAAAAGATATCAGATAATTATTAATAAAAGAAAATGAAATTATATTTCTTTTTTCATCTTACTTAAAGAATTAAGAAATATGATGAAGTCTCAGGTTGACATCCTCATATTTCAGTTTTTCCTTCAGTGTATCAACTCTTATTTCCCATTTTTGTAGGAAGGCAAGTTGAGGGAAAAAGTAGAAATATGGATTGGAATATAAAGAGAATCTGCCTATCAGTACGAATCCGTCTTTAGAGGTTGGGGGCAGGAGGTGGACAAGCAAGTGGCCTCTGGCCTTCCCACCCTCACATCTGCCAGAGGAGCAGACTGTAACTTTTATATATGAGAACTCTGCGTACACTTTCACTTGAAAACAGCGTTCTGCTCCGGTTCCCTCCCTTCATCATGTTTCCCCTTTACCTGATATTCTGCCTCTTACTCAAGTTGTCCCTGGCTTCTATCAGCAATGTTTTCACAAGTATATGAGCCTCCATACTTGTTCCACTGTGCATTTAGCAAACTAGATTTTGGGTGATGTGTTCTAAACTAGCTGAAACTGAACACATAGCAAGACCAGATTTAAATTTTTAGGAGCCCTAAGTACTGGAAAGAACATACTGCCTCATCCACAGTATGTAACACAAATTAAAATATTCTCTCACTCTCTGTCCCTGTCTTTCTCTCTCTCTGGACTAAGGTTAGAAACATGGACTCAGGATGTCCTCTGGACAATGCAGCATTGAGGACAGTGTTTCTCAAAATGCGTTTATTTGTTCCACATACAATCTAGAAAATTAGAGGCTTTCTTCTCTGCCACACTTATGTTTATTTTCTATTTGACTGGATTTTGAAAATCATGAAATCTTTCAGGCTTACAGAGATTTTCAGAACAAGCATTCATGTTTCCATCCAATGTTAACAAATGTAATATTATGCTGTGTAAGCTTCAGATTTTTTTCTTTTAAGAATTAAACAGTTATACAAATACAGTTTGGAACTCTTCCTGACCCCTGTTAATCTGCTGCCTTCCTCAGAAAATACATACCAATTGGAGGTATGTGTCTTTCCTAGCTAGGTTTTTCTATTTTTAGTATATATGTACTTATCCATAAATTGTCTTATTAATTTTTTAAATGTACACAAGTTGGCATGCTGCAGTTCACTTTACTCAGTCAACAATACGCTCTTGATATCTTATCCATGTTCTTATATGTTCAATGCACAACAGGGAGAGGGTGAGAAACACGCACACACATATTCATTCATTTTAACTACAACATAGTATGCTGTTATATAACAATACCACTTTTTCTCGTTCCTTATTAATAAACATTTAGGTTGCTTCCAACCTTTGTTACCAATATTTTTTTAAAAGCATCCTGGTGCACACGTGTGAGAGTTATTCCAGGCACTGCTTTATGTACTTTGCATATAATAATTCAATTCACAGCACCGCTTTGAGAAGTTACTTTTTTAAATCCCCACTCTATAGATAAGGAAACTTAGGCATAGACGGTTTGTATAATGTGCCCAAGGTCACACAGTTAATAAGTTTCAGATTGGAAGTCTGAAGCCAGATATGTAGCTCAAGAGTCCATTCTCTTAGCCTCTGCACCATACCACACAGGCCCAAGGAGTCATTGCCTGCAAGTGTCAGGACATTACTGACACTCATCCCTCAGTTACTAGGGTCTATATACTAATCAGCTAATCCTGTGTGATGCCATGGTATCAGCTTCAACTTTTCATTCTGGCTTTGAGCTCCCTTTTTCTTTCTGGTTCTTAGAAATTTCCACATCATTTTTAAGCACATGAAAGCATTTAAAATTTTTAATTGTTGTCTTAGCTCAGGCTGCTATAACAAAATACCATAGCGTGGGTAGCTTGAACATGGACATTTATTTCTCCCAGTTCTGGAGGCTGGAAAGTCCAAGATTAAGGTGCTGGCATATTCCGTTCTTGGGAGGGGCTTCTTCCTGGCTTGTAGACAGTCTCATTATATCTCACATGATGGAGAGAGGAAATTCTGGTGTTTCTTCCTCTTCTTATAAGGGCACTAATCCCATCATGAGGGCTCTACCTTCATGACCTCGTCTAACCCTGATCACCTACCAAAGGTCCCGCCTCCTAATGCCATCATATTGGGAGTTAGGGCTTCAACACTTGAATTTAGAGGTGTGGGGAGAAACAAACATTTAGTCCATAACAATTGTATTTTAATTTGAAATTATATTTTCTCCGGCATTTCAGTTAGTTTGTAGTACAGGTGGCAGTGAAGGACAGGGTTACGCTCCTGGTTCAGTTCAGTCCACTATTTTGAAAGAAGGTATTCACACTTGAACTTTAATCCCTTCTTTTGCTCTTACCTTTTATTGAAATGCAAGACCATATGTGGTTGTAATAATGAGACAGTTTGGCTTAAGCATCTGGGTAAAGCGAGACAACACTTTGAGCCCATCTCACTCGAGAAAATCCTACAGGAAATGAGATTGAATGAGAAAAAGGAGGTGATCCAGGCCATGGGCAGCTGCCAGATGTACACACAGGTTGGGCCACAAAATGTGCCAAGTATCAACGTTAGGGTGGGTTGTAAAGTAGCAAGGTTGTATTTGGCTCTTCCCTAAAGAGCAGTTATGTTTCTGTAAAACTTTCAGGATGTGAGGACAGTGTTCTTGTTTCCAAACTCATTTTGCTGATTTAAATAATTTAAATTAAATTAATTAAAATCAAATAAAATTTAAAATTCAGAACCACAGTCACATTAGCCACATTTCAAGGACTCAATAGCCACACGTGGCTAGTGGCTACCATATTGGACTGCACAGATATAGAACATTTTATCAACCACAAAAAGTCTGTTGGACAGTGCTGATCTATGAGTATAGGTCCTGGATCACTTTTTGAGGAAGAATCTCAGGCTCACCAACTAATTCCAAAGCTACTGAGACTGATACTCCTGAGGTTTTATTTATACCAGTTCCTGGTCTTGCTTTACAGAGCTATCAGGCATCCCAGGGGAAGCAGAGAACCCTGTGTCAGTTAAAGCACGAGTCTTTTTGTCTCTTTATTTTCTCCATTACAAGCAATTTGAGAGCAGTTTAATTCAATTCCATATTACCCGCAAAGCCTAAAGTGGTGTTGCTCATGTACTAGACACACAATACTGGTTTATTTGAATCAATGATCACTTAGGGGATAATCTACTATCCCTTGCTAGACTTTTTAGAAACCTTTGGAAGCCATTCATCTGCGCCCAGGAAAATTATCTTTTAGCTGTGCTTTGGAGAGTGCAAAGTAGTAAACCCACTCTTTATTTCCAATAATATTTATCATTATTTAATTTATTCATGAGAGCTGCCTATGAGATGGGAAAAAATGGTAAAAGAAAACCTGTCATATTATCAGTAAAGTAGCAAGAAAGTCTTATTGTTGCAGTTTTCCATCTCAAATGAGTTTGATGAGGCTCTTCTCATCGAAAGGAAAAGAGAAGAAAAAAATTACCTTCGATTGTGCAAGTTGCACCGGGCCCTGGGAAACCAGACATGAAATGGTTGAGATGGCCAAAGGTGGTCACTGGGGACTAGGGATTAGAACCTGGTCAAAGTAGCAAATAAAAAAAATTTAAAAAGCTCTTAAAAGAACCTGACAAGGGAAGCTTAAATCTTATTTAAAGGGTTGGGTTGTACTAAGCCTTGAAAAATTCAATTCTCTGGAGGACTATATCTCACTAAGAAAGCTCCATGTAAGTTTATCATGTATCCAACACCTAGACATTGGGCCTTGGAGACCACTAGGATAATATTTCCTCTGGATTAGCACTGAAGCTTGGAAGTGACATTTGTACGAGGCATACTTTCAACTCTAGGGCTTTTCCGATTAAAAAATGATAATTCTGAGGGGAAAAAAAGTACTTACTGCAGAGAGAAGCGGCCATGATTTATATGTCTTGGACAATCTTCCTTTTTCACACAGAGTAACTTGTTAGACCAAGTATGTTTTGCTTTTCCTTTTGTTTTTAACTAAAGTTGTCTTTTGATTGATATTAAGGGCAGAGCATATTTGTTTTAGTATGTTTTTATTTTTCCAGTTCCACTATGTCCAAAAGAATAACTGTATAAATCTTAGTTACAGGTGACATCAGCAATTAGATTGTACACATGATACAGAAACATTACTGTGAAATGCCAAAGTTAGGCCAGGGTAACCTCTGAAGCGTTACTGACTGGTCCTTCTCTGCACAGACCCAGTGGGCCACTCTCCAACTGCTCTGGTCTCTCATGAAAGCCAGACAATAATGAAGTGAGGCTGAAAAGCTGTCCCTCCTTTACTCTTGGTCCATCTATCAAGATCTCTGGGATCACTGTGAAGTTTCCTATCATTCCAGTTATAAAAGGTACTTTAAATGAATTAAATATCTAGTGACAGCCAAAGTCATAAACTATTTTACTCCCTTGGGTCATTTTTCCAGGCTGATTTTAATATACTTTGGCCAGCATGTATGTGAACATTGTGCAGTTGTGAACACTGATGGGTTTGGAGACATAATTTAAAATAGTGTCTCTCTATATTTGCACCTTATGCATACATCCACGGTATCTAGAGAATAAGCAAGACAGACTTGCATTTGAAGCCAAATGAAGCCGACTAATGTTTGTTCCACTTCACAGCTGCAGGCTGGATACCTAATTGACTCATCTCTTTTACAAATCTGTGAAACCTGCCAGTAGTGGGACTGAATAACAGATCGTGGCAGAATCACAGCCAATCTATCACCTCTGGTAGAAAAACAACTCCCAGATTTACTGACTAGGTCAGGAAAATGATCAGTGTACAGAGAATTCTTCCCTCTCAAAACCAAAATGAGTCTTGAAGCCAAATGTCATAAGCCAAGTGTCAGAAGACAATAAATTTTTTTACACTTCCACATTTCTATAGAACAAAGATTAGAAACCTGGTGTGAAAAAAATCCTGGCTTCAATTTGCTTCTTTACTCTGTCCTCCCCTGGCTTTTTCTTTTCTCTATCACTCATTCCTTGTTCCTGTCCTCATCTCCTACACTTCTTTTATCTGGACTCTGAAGGTTTTTATTAAGGCCTGAAAGTCATAGTCAATTCTTGAGTTGTATGAAAGGTCTGCACACACTCAGGGCTGTTTTACCAAATTTTACAAAAATTTAGGATATACTCATTTTTAAGAAACAGTGAAAATTGGTGGTTCTTAAAGTTAGGCAACTCTAGAACCACATTTAAACTCATCATTAACCAAACTGACACCAGAATAATATACAATTAATATTCAAATACAGTGATTGAAAACCCAATTCCAGATTTGAAGAGCCACATGAGGCAGTTATTAAGAACACGAGAAAGACCAACAGAAGAGCAGGTAAGCAGATCAGCTATGACTTTATAGAATTCAGCACATATCATCTGAGGAAGAGGGAGCAAACCCTAAAGTTTAGAACACCGACAATTTGGGGGAACCATGGAATGTTGGTGGTTGGATAAGATCTAATATAGAATGAAAGTTGATGTCTAAACAGATATTTTACACCTATGCATTCATTTAAAAATAGGTTTTTTTTTTTTATCACCTGCCACGAGCCACATGCCTAGGCACTAAGGGTCAAACAGTGAACAAGACTAATCTCAGTCCCTTATCCTCATGAAGCTCACAGTCTAGTGGGGGCAATGGAAATTAGCCAGATGATCACTGACATATGGAAGCATGTGTCTCTATGAAGAGCGCTATGAAGGAAAGGCACACACGCCATGAGAACCTATCAAAGGTGGGTAAGGTCTCATCAGGGAACACTGCCCTGAGATAGTCACCTGGAGCTGAGATCTGAGGAATAAGCAGGAGTTAACTAGAAGTATAATTAGAGGGAAAGAAGGCTGCTCCCCATTAAAGTAAAATGGACAGCGTTTCTGTTGTTGTTTTTTTTTTTTTAACATAACTCATCGACTTAATAGTTGTTAAGACTAGGATTAAAAGATATTAGAAGAACCAGTGTGAATGGGTGGTAATTTTTTTCTTCTCCCTAGCTTTACTGAGGTATAAGCGACCAATACAATTTGAATGTATTTAAGGTGTACAATGTTATGTTTCGATATACATATACATTGTGAAATGTTTACTAATTAATATATTCATCACCTCACATAGTTACTTTTTTTGGTGAGAACAGTTAAGATCTCCTCTTCTCACAAATTTCAAGTATACAATAAAGTATTATTACCTATAGTCACCCTACCATAACTAGATCTCCAACATATCTGAAAGTTTGAAATTTTACATGTTCACTCCCCAACAAATCAAAGAAATTTGCTCACACCCCCTGCCTGGTTCTATTTCCAGGCTCTCTCCCTCACTGTTAGAATGTGGCTTTGATCCTGGAGTAAATTAAGCAAAGAAAGGAAGGAAAAGCATTCCAAAAGGGGGAATAGCTTATGTAAAAGGCCCTCTGGCTCAGGCAAGAAGCAACCTATGCAGAGCTTTACAGACTGTCTCAAAGAATTCTGCCTCAATTCTAAAACATAGGAAGCCATGGGGGCATCTTAAGCACAGGAGAAGGGTAGAGATTGGGGCTGACATCATCAGATTTGCGTTTTGGAAAGATTATTCTATCTACAATATGGAAAACAGGAGGAGTAAAATGATGAAAAGTTTGATTGTGTACATAACCTTTGTCTCAGAAATATTACTAACATGAAGGGCCTCTGTCACATTATATGGAAGAAGATATAATAATCACTCCCCAATTTATTCGTTCAAATGAGATTTCTTGTGTACCAACTATGTATGTATTGTGCACCATGTACCAGAGAGCCAGACATAGCTCTCTGCCCTCCTAGAGTTTACACAATAGACAAAATGTAAAAGAAAATAATACAGCTTGTTAGAACTTGATAAGTGCCATGGAAAAAGAAAAAATAGAACAGGATAAGGTAGATTGGGAGTGAGAAGAGGAAACTGGCATGTAGTTTTAAACAGGGTAATCCAGGTAGTCCTCCTGAGAAGGCGTGTTTTAAGCAAAGACTTGAATGAAGTGAGGGCGTTGCCTTGCAGACGTCTGGGTGAAGAGCCTTCCTGGCTGAGGAGCAGCCAGCGCAAAGTCTCTAAGGTGTTAGCAGCTCTGGCAGTTTGTGGAACAGCTGGGAGGCCAGTGTGCCTGGAGCAGAGTAAACGTGGAGGAAGAAAGTAGAGATGAGAACAGACAAGTAACAGGGCCCAAAGCACGCAGGGACTTGAAGGACATTGGCAGTACTCTGAGTGAGGTGGGGAGTCATTGTAAGGATTTGAGTAGAGGTGTCTCATGATCTGCTTTGAAAGGATCACCGTGCTGCAATGTTGAGAATGGATTATAGCAAAGCAAGCAGAGAAGCAGGGAAACCAGCCAGGAGATTTCTGCAGTAAACCAGGTGAGAGATGACCATGGTTCAGACCATCATCACAGGAATTCTGCAAGGGAGCAGTGGCAGCTAGAAGACAAAATAAAGGAAAATTTTCAAAATTCTGAGATAAAATTATTTCAATACTAAAATGTTAATACTCAGCCAAACTATCAATTGTGAAATGTGGGAAGAACAATGACATCTTTTTAACACGGAAGAAGGCACCAAAAATTAGCTTCTATGTACCATTTCACAGGAAGACACTAAAGAATGTGCTACACCAAAATGAGAGTGTCAACCAAGAGGAAGACATAGGATTGTTCACTCTAAACGAGAAAAGAAGCTTACAATTTTTTTGAATATACAACACAACAGAGTCATGGATTTTTTTAAAATTTATAATCCTTTTCTAGCTCAACAAATAAACCTCAGAAGTATTTATAATTTTTCACCAAAAAGACATGTCCATTTGAATATTATTGCAACAAATTATGGAAGTCATTTTTAAAAGGGCAATAAATTATTAAATAAGACAACCAGTGAGATTTGCAGATTTTACAAGCAAAATATTATCTTTCATAAGACATAGGCACAATTCTAATGTCTGGGTGTCTAAAAGATTGCTTTGTTTAAATAATGCTTCCAAGAACAGTTTTAAACAAATAAATAATAGACGAACGGGTTCTTACACGAATCTGAAGACTGGACAGGAGTGTAAAATTGAGAATTTTGTAACCTTTTTCAAATCATCATTTTATCAGGGTGAGTTTTATGATGCAGAAGTGTATCTTCTTTATGCAACTGTAAGGAATGAGGGAACATTTTCTCATTTTGATTTTTCTCAGATTTCTTTCACCAGTTATTAGTAAGGCCTGAAATTGTTATGGCTGAGAATTGAAATTCTATTATTTAGCACTGAGGAAAAAAATAGCATACCCTTGAAGTTTAAAGTTTACTTTATGAAAATTAAAGGACAAAATGTGATTATTTAAAAAGGGACTATATTAGAATCTACAGGATCTGAGAAAATAGGGAATCCACCACAAAAGAAGAAAAAAATTCCCAGTATGCTAGTGAAAAGAAACTTCCATAATGGCAAGTATACAGCAGTTCTAGAAAATCACTGGTCTGGTTTATAGCAAGAGGATGGAGGTCTCCAGGAGGAATCAAATAGATTACCTGATGTATTGGATACAGTAGGAAGAGATTAACAGAGTATAAGAAGAAATTTGTGATAGGTACATAGAACTCTCAGGAACTAAAAAAGGAGGTATTTTTTGATCCCAGAGAAAACCAAAAGTTATAAAAGAGTAAAAACATAAATAATTATGTCTACATGGCATAGCTAAGAATGTTATTCATATAATCAAAATATTACAAATATTGAACTTGAATTTAGCAAAAAGATTGTGATTTAACACTGAAAAAATAGGAGAAAGAAAGTGGGGATAGAAGACAGGTGTGTAAGAAATCTAAATCCTCATTTTCTACCACAAAGATATCAATAGATAATATCTAAAACTGAAAAATATGAAGAAATAGTCTTAGAAGCATGTTCCTTAAAAATAAGCTGGTAAATGCAGAAGCAACAGGTAAAAGTTGTCTTTGGAGAGCAGGAATCAGAAATGGGTGGTTGGGTTGGAGCAGGGGACCAACAGAGCTTTGCTGATCACCGTTCTCTCTACTGTCGGCATCTGTTGACTTTCAGGGTCTAAGATGGTGAAAATAATTTAAAGGCTATACAGGGCAGCTCTATGGTTCACCAATGCAACAAATATACTTAGGATTGGGGAGGAGATTAGTAGAGGAGGATGGGCAGGTAATTGATGGCCTTACTACTTCTATACCCTTTCCAGGAAGGCCCAGGGAAATAGGCAGGTTAGAAACAAGGCACGATAAGGGACAGCAATATTACTGCCAGGTGTAGCCAAGTATTTAAGGCTCTGAGGCATTCTTGGTCTTACTGGTCATCTATCTCTTTGACTCCATACATTCCTTGACTGGAAACCTGAATCTATACATTTTTCATCCTTCCTGATGTTGACGTGTGGAGTTCCTGACCTTGGCTTAACAATCTAGCTCAGCTCTCCTGTTTTCTGATTTTTCTGTGGTCCATTTCTTGCCTTAACAACTTGACTCTTACCATTAATGTTCCTAACTTTGGCCTGGAAATCTGATCTTATTCTCTGCATTCTTGATTTTCTTCCAGTTTGCTGCACCTGTTAGTTCCTTCATGCTTATGTGCTTTTTGAGGCCAACCTGGTAACCTAACCTTAATCTTTGCTTGCCCCATTTGATTGAGGATTTGGTTTAGTACTCATGACACTATTTCTGATTAATGCTTTCATATGGTCCAAACCTTTTCTCCTGACAGTGGTATTACTGTGCCAGTATCGGTTGGCTACTGCTTAAAAGTGGTAGTGGCCAAACAACGTTATGCAGCTAAACCAGAGTACTGGAAAGGTTAGACAAGATACTGATGATAAAGAAATTTAAATGTGCTCTTGAGATGAGAAAACCACAATAGGAGACCCTTAAACACAGATGGAGCTGCTCTTCAAATCCCTCCATTGCCACATCACAGTCAGAAGATTCTCAGAGAAGGAAAGGAGTCCAAATAAAGGGCTGGAGAGGTCATACAAGGACTTCAGCTCTCAGAGGAATTCTCTGCATTTACTTTAGGGTTAGAAGGCTCAACTCCCAGGACTCCCACAATGCCTGTAAACCTAACTTCATGTTGGAATTTTCAAAACAAAGAATATTAAGGCCTAAGGATAGTTCAAAGTTTCTCTAAATAGCAGTACCACCTCAAAGTGAATAAAATAATTCTTGCTTGGTTAAATTTCAGTAGATTAATATTGACACACTCATATTTGACTTTAGGGATTCTTTCTGGCTATATTTTGCTCTGTTTTGTTCAATAGCCCCTGAGCAAATTAATTAAAATAAAGCAAGAAAATAAATTTAATAATATACTGACTCTAGGGGAAGGAAGTAAGCATAATTGCTTGTTCCTTCTTAGAAAGCCCTTTTAATGATGGAAACTCCCATCCCTTCTTGGAAAAACAACAGGGAAGGGACACCAAAAAGTAGTGAAAAAAATACTTACCACTTACTGAGTGTGTAGTAGTTGCTAGGTCTTTGTATACATTAATTTAATTAATTCTTATACCAACCCTAGATAGGATCAAGATGGTGGAATAAGAAGATCTTTAGCTCACCTCCTCCTACAGACACACCAAAACTACAATTACATTTAGAACAACCTAAAGACTAGCAGAACAGATTTCCCACAGCTAAGGGTATAAAAAAAAAGCCATGAGTGATGTCAGCAACATGGCAGAGTGAGCTGTTCCCTTTATCTCTCCCCCTTTGAACTACAACTAAATGGACATTCATTGACAAACAGAGGATACTCACAGCACAACAGGATGCCTGAGAGACCCATGCAGCTATACATCTGAAGGTGGATGGACTGGCCCTCTGGGAAGTAGTAGAGATAGGTAAGCACTCTCCAATAGCCCTGTGCACGTGCATGAATACTTTCCCATTTGGGAGTGCCCACAGAACTGCTGCAGTCACACAAGTGGGAACGTGCTTCAGCACAACTGTAAGAAGAGGCAGAGGCAGCCCTGAGCCCATGCACAGACACTTTCCTGGCCAGTGGGAGAGCCCACTGTGCCGCTGCAGTCCCAACGAGTGGCCCAGGCTTGAACCCCACAAAGAAGCCCCACTCACCAAGCACAGCAGCCAGCACAACCATAAGAAGAGATGGTGGCAGATCTACATACCTGTGTAAATGCTTTCTCAGCCAGCAGGAGCACCCATAGTACTGCTGTGGCCCCCCAAGTGGGAACACACCTCAGTGCAGCTGTAAGAAGAGACAGTGCCAGGCCTGAGCCTGCCCATGAATGCTTTCCTGGCCAGTGGAATGCCCACCATACCCCTACAACTTCCAGCAGTTGGGGCAGGATCAGAAACACAGCTTCTGCTTCCCCCTAGTGGTAACAGGTGGAATTTGTGACCTGATACTACCACAAATGCCTCAGCAAAGGATTAGTTCATCCAACACCATGAGAAACTACAGCAATGATTCAGAACAGAAGGAAACTCAATGAGTTACAATAAAACTCAGAAAGATAGTTCAATGAGCTCATGAATAAAATTAATGAGAAGAACGAATACTTCACCAAAGAGATTGAAACCATAAAACAACAACAAAAAAAAAACAAGTTGAAATTGTGGATATGAAGAAGACAATTAATGAGATAAAAAAATAACATAGAGTCCTTAAAAAATAAAGCTGACGTTATGGAGGAAAGTACTGATTTCAAGGATAGAAATAAGAAATGCTTCAGGTGGAGGAAGAGTGAGAACCAAGATTTTTTTTTAAAGAAGGAATTCTTTGAGAAATATCTGACTCAATTAGGCAAAGCAACATAAGGATTATAGGTATTCCAGAGGGAGAAGAGTGGGAGACTGGAGCAGAGAGCTGGTTCAAAGAAATACTAACTAAGAACTTCCCAAACCTGGGGAAGGAGCTGGACTTACAAATACACGAAGCCATTAGAACTCCTAATTAAATCAATGCTAAAAGACCTTATCCAAGGCATATGATAGTAAAACTGGCAAAATTCAATGACAAAGAAAAAATATTAAAGGTAGCAAGGCAGAAGAAAATGCCCTACAAAGGAACTCTTAACAGGCTTTCAGCAGATTTCTCAGCAGAAACCTTACAGCTAGGAGAGAATGGAATGATATATTCAAAATACTGAAAGACAAAAACTTTCAGCCAAGAATACTCTATCCAGCAAAACTGTACTTCAGATATGATGGAGAAATAAAAGTTTTCCCAGATAGTCAAATTTAAGGGAGTTCATCACCACTAGACCTCTTCTACAAGAAAAGATCAAGGATCCCCTCATACCTGAAACAAAAAGGCAAAAGTCTACAAAACTTTGAGCAAGGAGAGAAACAGATAGACGAAATCAGAAAACTATGGCTCTCTTTCAGAATAGGGTAGCAAATACTAATTGTAACTTAAAAAATAAAGGGAAAAAAGCATCAAAAGTAACTATAAATGCTTCAACTTAGTCACAAACTCACAACACAAGACAGAATAACTTGTGACAACAATAACTCAGAAGCGGAAGAGGAAAGGGAGGGAATCTGCTTAGGCTATGGACATAAGAGGCTATCAGAAAATGGACTATCTTATCTATGAGATCTTTTATACAAACCTCATGGTAACCACTAAACAAAAAATCAGAGCAAAGCTACACATCATAAAAAAAGAGAAAACCACCACAATGAAATGGCAGTCAGAAATGCAAAGGAAGAGAAACAATGGAAATACAGAACAACCAGAAAACAACAGTTAGAATGGCAGTATTAAGCCCTCATATATCAATAATCACTCTCAATGTAAATGGATTTAATTCTTCAATCATAAAACACAAAGTAGCTGGATGGATTAAAAAACAAGATCCAACAATATACTGCCTCCAGGAAACAGATCACACCTCTAAAGACAAATGTAGACTAAGAGTGATGGGATAGGAGGTGATACTCCAGGCAAATGGCAAACAAAACAAAGCAGGTGTTGCCATATGTATATTAGACAAAGCAGTCTTCAAGATAAAAAAGACAATGAGAGACAAAGAGGAGCAGTATATATTGACAAAAGGGACTTTCGACCAAGAGGACATAACACTTGTGAATATATATGCACCTAAGACAGGAGCACCAAAGTATATAGAGTAACTATTAGACCTAAAGGAGACAAGGAAATCCAGACAGAAAGTCAACAAAGGAAACACTGGATTTAAATGAAACACTTGAGCAGATAGACTTAATAGGTATATAGAGAGGATTCCATCCAAAAACAGAATACACATTCTTCTCAAGGGCACATGGAACATTCTCAAAAATAGACCATATGTTGGGAAACAAGGCAAACTTCAATAAATTTAAGAAGACTGAAATCATATCAAGCACATTTTCTAACCATAATGCTATGAAACTGAAATCAACTGCAAGAAAAAACCTGGGAAAGTGACAAATATGTGGAAACTAAACAACATTCTACTGAACAACCAATGAATCATTGAAGAAATTAAAGGAGAAATCAAAAAATATGTGGAGAGAAATGAGAATGAAAATTCACCACATCAACTCATATGGGATGCAGCAAAAGCAGTCCTAAGAGGGAAATTCATAGCAATACAGGCCCACCTTACCAAACAAGAAAAATCTCACATAAGCAGTCTTAAAGTATACCTAACAGAATAATAAAAAGAAGAACAAGCAAAGCCCAAACTCAGCAGAAGGAGGAAAATAATAAAAATTAGAGCAGAAATAAATGAAACTGAAACAAACAAACAAAAACAGTAGAAAGGATCAATGAAACAAAGAGCTGGTTCTTTGAGCAGATAAACAAAACTGACAAAGCCTTAGCTAGACTCACTAAGAAAAAAAGAGAGAAGGCTCAAATAAATAAAATTAGAAATGAAAGTGGAGAAATTAATACAGATACTACATAAATACAAAGGATTATAAGAGAATACTATGAAAAATTATATGCCAACAAATTGGACAATCTAGAAGAAATGGACAAATTCTTAGACTCATACAACCTTCCAAAACTGAACCAAGAAGAAATAGAGAATCACAACAGACCAATCACAAGCAAAGAGATTGAAACAGTAATAAAAAATCTTGAAAAAAATAAAAGTCCAGGACCACACGGCATCTCTGAAGAATTCTACGGAATATTCAAAGAAGATTTAATACCAATCCTTCTCAAATTTTTCCAAAAACTGAGCACAGCAAAACACTTCCTAACACTTTCTACGAGGCCAACATTGCCCTGATACCAAAGACAGACAAAGACAATACAAGTAAGGAAAATTATAGGCCAATATTTTTTATGAAAACAGATGCAAAAATCCTCAACAAAATTATTGGCAAACCAAATACAGCAATATATTAAAAAGATCACACACCATGATCGAGTCAGATTCATACCAGGGACACAAGGATAGTTCAGCATCTGCAAATCAATCAATGGGATGCATCACATTAACAAACTGAGGAATTAAAACCACATGATCATCTAAATAGACCCAGAGAAAGCATTTGACAAGATCCTACATCCATTTATGATAAAAACTCTGAATAAGATGGGTATAGAAGGTAAGTACCTCAACATAATAAAGTCCATATATGACAAACCCACAGCCGACATCATACTTGATGAAAAACTGAAAGCCATCCCTCTGAGAACATGAACAAGACAAGGGTGTCCACCACTCTCACCACTCCTATTCAACATAGTAGTGGAGGTTTTGCACACAGAAATTAGGCAAGAAAAAGAAATAAAAGGAATCTAAATTGGAAAGGAAGAAATGAAATGTGCACTATTTGCAGATGACATGATTCTATATACAGAAAACCCTAGGTGGTCCATCAGAAAACTATTAGAAACAATCAACAACTACAGCAAAGTTGTGGGGTACAAAATCAACCTGCATAAATCAGTTATATTTCTATACACTAATAATGAACTAGCAGAAAGAGAAGTCAAGAATACAATCTCATTTACAATCGCAACAAAAAGAATAAAATATCTAGGAATAAATTTAACCAAAGAGGTAAAAGATATACACACTGAAAACTATGAGATTACTGAAAGAAATTGAAGAAGATATAAAGAAATGGAAAGATATTCCATGCTCATGGATTGGAAGAATTAACATAGTTAAAATGTCTATATTAGCTAAAACAATCTAGATTCAATGCAATCCCAATCAGAATCCCAATGACATTCTTCACAGAAATAGAACAAAGAATCCTAAAATATATAGGTAACAAGAAAAGACCTTTAGTATCCAAAACAATCCTGAGAAAAAAGAACAAAGCCAGAGGCATCACAATCCCTGACTTCAAAATATATTACAAACCTATAGTAATCAAAACACCACAGTACTGGCAGAAAAACAGACTCAGATCAATAGAACAGAATCAAGAGCCCAGAAATAAAACCACACATCTATGGACAGTTAGTCTTCAACAAAAGAGCCAAAAACATACAATGGAGAAAGGCAAGTCTCTTCAATAAATGGCATTGGGAAAACTGGACAGTCACATGCAAAAGAATGAAAATAGACCACTATCTTACACTGTACACAAAAATTAGCTCAAAATGGATTAAGAACTTGAATGTAAGAGCTGAAACCATAAAACTCCTAGAAGAAAATATGGGCAGTACACTCTTTGACATGGGTCTTAGCGGCATCTTTTCGAATACTATGTCTACTCAGGCAAGGGAAAAAAAGAGAAAATTAACAAATGGGACTACCTCAGACTAAAAAGCTTCTGCAAGGCAAAGGAAACCATGAACAAAACAAAAAGACAACCACCAACTTGGAGAAAATATTTGCAAATCATATATCCAACAAGGGGTTAATTTCCAAAACATATCAAAAACTCATACAACTCAACAACAAGAAAACAAACAACCCAATCAAAAAATGGGCAGAGGATATGAACAGACGTTTTTCCAAAGAAGATATATAGATGGTCAACAGACACATGAAAAGATGTTCAATATCACTATTAGGGAAATGCAAATCAAAACTACAATGAGATATCACCTTACACCTGTCAAATGGTTATAATTACCAAGACGAAAAATAGCAAATGTTGGAGAGGATGTGGAGAAAAGGGAACCCTCATATATTGCTGGTGGGAATGAAAGCTGGTGCAACCACTATGGAAAACAACGTGGAGATTTTTCAAAAAATTAAAAAAGAGAAATACCATATGATCCAGCTATCCCACTACTGGGTATTTATCCAAAGAACTTAAAATCAACAATCCAAAGAGATTTATGTACCCCTATGTTCCTTGCAGCATTATTCACAATAGCCAAGATGTGGAAGAAACCCAAGTGCCCTTCTACAGATGAATGAATAAAGATGTGGTATATATACAATGGAATACCACTCAGCTATTAAAAAAAGACAAAAATCGTGGCATTTGCAACAACATGGATGGATCTTGAGGATATTATCTTAAGTGAAATAAGCCAGGCAGAGAAAGACAAACACCGTATGATTTCACTCATATGTGGAAGATAAATAAACACACGGATAAAAAGAACAGATTACTGGTTAGCAGAGAAGAAGGGGTCTGGGGATGGGTGAAAAGGATAAAGGGGCACATGTATGGTGATGGATAAAAATTAGACTACTGGTGGTGAGCACAATGTAATCTATACAGAAATTGATAAATAACAATGTACACCTGAAATTACACAATGTTATAAAACATTATGGTCTCAATAAAATAATTGAAAAAAAAAGAAAGAAAAAAGCACATTGAGATGTGTAGGGGAAGTAAAGACATGGTCTAGTCAAGAAACACACCCCTGGTAGAGTGACCCACAAGTAGGAGGGGCATCACAACCACAAAGGTCCTCTCGGGCAAGTGAAGGGCCAAGCTCCACTTTGGGCTCCCTAGCCCGGGTGACCTGCACCAAGAAGATGAGCCCCCATAACATCTGGCTTTGAAAACCAGCAGGGCTTATGTCAAGGAGAGCAGGAGAGCTATAGGAAACTGCAACTCTGCTCTTAAAGAGTGTGTGCACAAACTTACTTGCTCCAAGTCCCAGTGCAGAGGCAGCAGTTTGAAAAGTGCCTGGGTTATATGTGAAGGAGAGTAATTGACTAATTTTAGGGCATGTGCTGGAGGGGCAGGGATCTGTTGGAACTTTCTCTGGGGATGGAAGCACTGGTTGGTGTCATTTTTTTTACTCTCCTTCCACCTAGCTGGCCCAACCCTGATAGGCACCATTTCTAACATTCTCTATCCACCTTGCCAGCATTGCTCCAACTGACCTCACATTCCCCTGTGGCCCCGCCCTAGCTGATGCCCCTCCAAAAAGATTCCCACCCTGCCCCATGCAGCAACTAGCCCTGGCCAGCACCAGAACTCCTTCAAAGTGGCTTCCACCCTGGGGGACCAGCCCTGCACATCAGTGTGCCCACAGCAATCACAGCCCAGGCACAACAGGAAGGAATACACGGACTACATGAAGGACACACCTGGAGCACCTGACTCTCGTGACCAGTGCGGCATTCTGCTACTAGGCCCCACAAGACACATTTTACATAAGGCCACCACTTCAAGATTGAGAGATGGAGCTTATCTACCTAATACATAGAAATAAACACAGAGAGTTAGGCAAAATAAAGAGACAAAGAATATGCTCTAAACAAAGAAAGACAAAATGTCAGAAAAGTAACTAAACAAAATGAAGTTAAGCAATCTACCAGGTAGAGTTCAAAGGAATGGTCATAAAGATGCTCACCAAACTCAGGAGAAGAATGGATGAAGACAGTGAGAACTTCAACAAAGAGATAGAAAATATAAAAATGGATCAATCAGAGCTTGGGAATATAATAACTGAAATGAAAAATACACTAAAAGGAATCAACAGCAGATTAGATGATGCAGAAGAATGGATCAGTGATGTGGAAGACAGGGTAGTGAATATCACCCAACCAGAACAGCAAAAGAAAAAAGAATTTTAAAAAATGAGGATAGCTTAAGAGATGCCTGTAACAAAATCAAGTGTACTAACATTCACATTATAGGGGTCCCAGATGGAGAAGAGAGAGAGAAAGGGACAGAGAACGTATTTGAAGAAATAATGGCTGGAAAAATTCCCCAACCTGGCAAAGGAGAGAGACATCCAAGTCCAGGAAGCACAGGGAGTTTCAAATAAGATGAACCCAAAGAGAACCACACCATGACACATTATAATTAAAATATCAAAAGTTAAAGATAAAGAGAGAATCTTAAAAGCAGCAAGAAAAAGAGAACTAGTTATGTACAAGGGAACCCCCATAAGACTATCGGCTGATTTTCCAGAAGAAACTTCTCAAGTCAGGAGGAAGTAGCATGCTATATGCCACTAAACCAGCCTTTGAAAAAATGTTGAAGGGACTTCTTTAAATGGAAAAGAAAAGGCCATATTTAGAAATAAGAAAATTATGAAAGAGAAAATCTTGTTTAATGGCAAACATATATCAAAGGTGGTGGATTAACAATCTATATAGAAAGTTTGAAGGTTAAAAGACAAAAGTAGTAAAATCATCTATATTTAAAATAATTAATTAAGAGATATACAAAATAAAAAGATGGTAAAATATGACATCAAAAGCATAAAACATGCAAGGGGAGTAAAAATGTAGTGCTTTTAGGGGCTGGCCCCGTGGCCGAGTGGTTAAGTTCACGCGCTCTGCTGCAGGCGGCCCAGTGTTTCATTAGTTCGAATCCTGGGCGCGGACATGGCACTGCTCATCAGACCACGCTGAGGCAACATCCCACATGCCACAACTAGAAGAACCCACAACGAAGAATACACAACTATGTACCAGGGGGCTTTGGGGAGAAAAAGGAAAAAATAAAATCTTTAAAAAAAAAAATGTAGTGCTTTTAGAATGTAGACAAACTTAAGTGACCATCAACTTAAAACAGACTGTTATATATATAGGTTGTTGTATATGAACCTCATGGTAACCACAAACCAAAAACCTATAAAATATACACAAAAAATAAAGAGAAAGGGATACAAACAACCCTAAAGAAATTCATCAAATCGCAAGAGAAGAAGAAAAGAAAAGTGAAGAACTAGAAAAACAGAAAATGATTAACAAAATGAAAATAAGTCCATACCACCCAAATAATTACTTTAAATGTAAATGGACTCAATGCTTCAATCAAAAGACATAGGGTAGCTGAAAGGATAAAAAAAAAAACAAAAAACAAGACCCATCCATATGCTGCCTACAAAAGACTCATGACAGATCTAAAGACACACACAGACTGAAAGTGAAGGGATGGAAAAATATATTCCACACAAATAGAAAAAAAAACTGGGGTAGCAATATCTATATCATTCAAAGCAGACTAAAACAAAGGCTGTAACAAGAGACAAAGATGAACACTACATAACGATAAAGAATCAATCCAACAAGAGGAACAGTTGTAAATATCTATGCACCCGACATAGAAGCACCCAAACACATGAAGCAAATATTAACAGACATAAAGAGAGAAAGTGACAGTAATACAATAGTAGTAGGGGAATTTAACACCCCCACTTACATCAATGGATAGATCATCAAGACAGAAAGTCAACAAGGAAACATTGGCCTTAAATGATACATGAGATCAGATGTATTTAACAGACACATACAGAACATTACATCCTCAAACAGAGTACACATTCTTTTCAAGTGCACATGGGACATTCTCCAGGATAGATCATGTCAGGCTAAAAAACGTGTCTCAATAAATTTAAGAGGATTGCAATCATAACATGCATCTTGTTTTTACCAAAACAGTATGAAACTAAAAATCAATTACAAGAAGAAAACTGGAAAAAATACAATCATGTGGAAGGTAACAACATGCTACAGACAACCAGTGGGTCAACAAAGAAATCAAAGAGGAAATCAAAAAACACCTTGAGACAAATGAAAATGGAAATACAATCTTCCAAAATCTATGGGACACAGCAAAAGCAGTCCTAAAAGGGACGTTCATAGCAATTCAGGCCTACCTCAAAAAACAAGAAAAATCTCAAATAAACAATCTAACCGTACACCTACAAGAATGAGAAAAAGAAGAACAAACAAAGCCCAAAGTTAGTAGAAGCAAGGAAATAATAAAGATCAGAGCAGATAAAAATGATATATAGACTAAAAACATAACATAAAAGATCAATGAAACTAAGAGCTGTTTCTTTGAAAAGACAAACAGAATTGATAAACCTTTAGCCGGACTCAAGAAGAAAAGAGAGAAGGCCCAAATAAATAAAATCAGATATGAAAGAGGAGATATTACAACAGACACCAGAGAAATACAAAGCATTATAAGAGATTACTACGAAAAATTATACGCCAACAAATTGGACAACCTAGAGGAAATGGAAAAATTCCTAGAAATATACAATGTACCAATAGAAAGTCTAAACAGATGAATTACTAGTAAAGAAATTGAATCAATAATCAAAAAACTCCCAACAAACAAAAGTCCAGGACCAGATAGCTTCACAGGTAAATTCTGCCAAACATTTAAAGAAGAGTTAATACCTATCCTTCTCAAATTATTCCAAAAAATTGAAGAGGAAGGAACACTTCCAAACTCATTTGTAGAAGCCAGCATTGTAGAGGCCAGCATCACCTTGATACCAAAATCAGACAAGCACACTACAACAAAAGAAATGGCATATATCCCTGATGAATGTAAATGCAAAAATCCTCAACAAAATGTTAGCAAACCAAATTCAACAATACATTGAAAGGATCATCCACCATGATCAAGTGGGATTCATTCTAGGGATGTAAGAATGCTTTAATATCTACAAACCAATCAACGTGTTACACCACATTAACTAAATGAAAGACAAAAATCATATGATCATTTCAATGGGTGCAGAAAAAGCATTTGACAAAATTCAACATCCATTTATGATAAAAACTCTCAACAAAGTAGATTTAGAGGGAGCATACCTCAACATAATAAAGGCCATATATGACAAACCCAGAGCTAACATCATACTCAATGGTGAAAAACTGAAAACACGTCCTATAGGATCAGGCACAAGACAAGGATGCCCACTCTCACCACTTTCCTTCAACATAGCATTGGAAGTACTAGCCACAGCAATCAGATAAGGAAAAGAAATAAAAGGCATTCAAATGGGAAAGAAAGAAGTGAAACTGTCACTATTTGCAGATGACAGGATACTATCTATAGAAAGCCCTAAAAACTCCACGAAAAAAATGATTATAACTAATAAATGAAAAGTTGGAATAAAGTTGCAGGATACCAAACCAATACATTCATGTGCCACATACAGTTTTAAGTCAACAATGGACCTCCCATAAGATTAGTACCATACAGTTTAGGTGTATAGTAGGCTGTACCAGCTAGGTTTGTGTAAGTACACTCTGTGATGTTCGTACAATGATGAAATCACCTAACAATACATTTCTCAGCATGTATTTCTGTCATTACAGACCTTGATGACTACATACAGAAATCTGTTGCATTTCTACACACTGATAGCGAACAATGAGAAAGAGAAATTAAAGAAAAGATCTCATTTACAATTACATCAAAAAGAATAAAATATCTAAGAATAAATTTAACCAAAGAAGTGAAAGACCTGTACTGAAAACTATATGACATTGACAAAAGAAATTGAAGATGACCCAAATAAATGGAAAGATACACCATGCTCATGGGTTGGAAGAATTAATAGAAATAAAATGTCCATATTACCCAAAAAAATGTATAGATTCAGTGCAATTACTATCAAAATACCAATGGCATGTTTCACAGAACCAGAACAAATAATCCTAAAATTTGTATGGATCCACAAAAGACCCCAAATAGCCAAAGCAGTCTTGAGAAAGAACAAAGCAGAAAGTTTCATGTTCCCTGATTTCAAACTATACTACAAAGCTATAGTAATCAAAATAATGTGGTACTGGCACAAAAACAGACACATAGATCAATGGAACAGAATACAGAGTCCAAAAATAAGCCCACATTTACATAGTCAATTAACTTACCACAAAGGAGGCAAGAATATACAATGGGAAAAAGACAGTCTCTTCAATAAATGATGTTGGGAAAACTGGACAGCCACATGCAAAACAATGAAACTAGACCACTTTTTTATACCATACACAAAAATAAATTGAAAATGGATTAAAGATTTAAATGTAAGACCTAATATCATAAAACTCCTAGACAAAAGCATAGGCAGTCAGCTCTTTGACATAGGTCTTAGCAAGATTTTTATGGATCTGTCTCCTCAAGTAAAGACAACAAAAGCAAAAATAAACAAATGGGACTACGTCAAACTAAAAAGCTTTTGCACAGTGAGGGAAACCATCAACAAAATGAAAAGGCAACCTACTGAATGGGAGAAGCCATTGGCAAATGATATATTCAATAAGGGATAACATTCAAAATATATAAAGAATTCACACAACTCAACAGCTTAAAAACAAACAATACAATTAAAAGATTGGAAGAGGATCTGTAAAGAAGACACACAGATGGCCAAGAGACACATGAAAAGATGCTCAATATCACTAATCATGAGGGAAATGCAAATCAAAACTACAATGAGATATCACCTCACACCTATCAGAATGGCTATTGTTGAAAGGACAATAAATAACAAGTATTGGTGAGGATGTGGAGAAAAAGGAACACTTGTGCACTGTTGGTGGCAAAGTAAATTGGTGCAGCCACTATGGAAAACAGTATGGAGGTTCCTCAAAAAATTAAAAATAGAACTACCATATGATCCAGCAATTCTACTGTTGGGTATTTATATGAAGAAAACAAAAACACTAATTTAAAAAGACATATGCACCCCATGTTCATTGTACTATTATTTACAATAGCTAAGATATAGAAGCAACCTAAATGTTCATTGATAAATAAATGGATAAATAAGATGTGACATATATATATCACATGTGTATACACACACACACACACACACACACACACACACACTGGAATATTACTCAGCCATAAAAAAGAATGCAGTCTTGCCATTTGTGACAACGTGGATGGATCTAGAAAGTATTATGCCAAGTGAAATAAGTCAGACAGAGAAAGACAACTATCATATGATTTGACTTATATGTGGAATCTTAAAAACAAAACAAATGAACAAACAAAATAAAACAGAAGCAAATTCATAGATACAAAGAACAAATTGGTGGTCACCAGAGGGGAGCGTGTGGGAGGATGTGAGAAATGGGTGAAGGAGATTAAGAGGTACAAAATTCCAGTTATAAAATAAGTAAGTCACAGGGACATAATGTACAGCACAGGGAATATAGTCAATAATATTGTAATAACTTTGTATGGTGACAGATCGTTACTACGCTTGCCAGGGTGATCATTTCATAATGAACATAAACATTGAGTCACTATGTTGTACACCTGAAACTAATATAATATTGTATGTCAACTATACTTCACCAAAATATTTCTCATACCAATTCAACGAGATTGGTGACATTTAATGAATGAGGAAAGTCAGATTTTGAGCCATTAAGTAATTTGTCCAAGGTCATTCAGCTACTAGTTAAGGAGATGGGACACAAAACTAAGACTATATAATGCCAGGGACCATGGTCCTAACTTCAGACATATGGCATTCCCAGCAACACGTGGAATGGTAAAGATGATAATTCAAACTGCTAAGGGAACCACTAGGATTTAGATGATGCTGTTCAAATCCAAAAAGAAATGATCTCCCTTCCTTTATCATTCAGTCAGGAAACCCAAAATATCTCCCAGATCAAGTGAGAATTTCAATTTAATTCAACAAATGTTTTCTTGAGTGCCTACTAATACCAGGATCTACACTAGGTTTCGGGATTTACAGCAGTGAGTTAAGACAGTCATAATCTCTGCCTTCAGGAAAGCTACAGATGTTCTAGAAGTAAAAGTATGAGAACTATTACAAACATGGGAAGGGTGCAAACTGCTATGGGAGGGGAAAGCAAGAGTATTTTATCGTCTAGAACACAGAAGCTGTCACTTAGGAAATGAAAGTTGAGCGAAAATGTAAATGATAATATGAGTTAGCTAAGTAAAGCCTTGTGACAATCTGATGTCACAAGGTAACCTAATGAACTAGAATCAGACGAGTGACAAGCTCCTCTCAGAAGGGACAGCACATGACTGTTTTGCCTTTGACAGAACAGGAGGAGGGGAAGGAAGTTACCACAGCCATCGGTAAGATGAAATCAGTCGAAATCTTAACAAATGTCGAAAAACTACACATGCGCTAGCATGACAGCGTAGAATCCTGAGAGCCCAGACACAAGGAGAGCCAGGAGCAGTCATCAACTCTCTTCACATCTCCTAACCAAGAGCTCATGGAAAAGATGGAGAGCAACAGGAGAACTGAGACAGTCATCTGCTAAATTAAAGGTGTGCAGGGTATGCCTAACCTGAGGACAGAGCAGGAAAACTGAGAGAGAAACCTCTCTGCTCTGGACCCAGCACTGAGTATAAGACAGCAGTTGTCTGCCATTGGGCAAGGAAGAGGAGACCAGAGAAAGAATTCTTTTGAGGCTCATGCAAGCAAGGGTTGCTTAATTCTGAGGGTAGAGATGGAAAACCAAGTAGAATACCCTTTTCCCCTCACACATACACACTCCAAGCCTTGTACCAAGCATTAGGCAGCAGCAGTCTTGTGCTGAGGGAAGTGAAGGAGCATTGAGAGAGACTCCACTCTGAAGACACAAGATCACAAGTCTCCCTAAATCTTAGGGAGGAGCAGCTGAACTGAGAAAACTCTCCTGCATTCTGGGCACTGCCAAATATTAGGCAATAGCATTCTGGAGGGAAGAAAAGGAGCATTGAGAGAGGGCTACTCTTTGGTACTGACACCTGCTATCTGAGGCCAGAGCAGGAGAACTGAGACGTGTGTCTGGCACACCAGGCCTTAGAGTAAGTACAGGACGGCAACAATCCACCATGGGGAAAACATGAGGCCTATGGTTCCCTGAACATAATTAAGTGACCACAAAACCCAGACCTAGCTCAATTACAGACTAGTTTAATTTAATCCAGTAACTAATGACCTCACAGAAGAAGAATGCCCTTTTCAGAGAGTAAATGTTATTTACCTCAGTATCTACTATACTTTTATTGAGTGCCTCACATTCAATCAAAAATTATGAGGCATACTCAAAGAAAAAAACAAGAAAATATGACCCATCATGAAATATGCAATGGAACAAACCCAGAGATGGCCCAGATGTTGGAATTATAAGACAGGGACTTTAAAATAATTAAGATAAAAATGTTTTTAAAATATAATGAAAAAATGGATGAACAGATGGGGAATTTTAGCAGAGAGATTAATATTATATAAAAGAGTCATATAGAAAATCTAGAAATGAAAATATATGATATTGAAGATAGAGATTACTTTCAATACTTTATCAGCAAATTGGACACAGCAGAGAAAAGAATCATTTAACAAACCCAGAAGGATGTCCTGGTGAGCTCTATGAAACATTTAAAAAAGAAATAATACAAATATTGTACAAACATTTCAAAAATAGAGGAGGAAGGGACACTTAGCAGCTAATTTTATGAGTCTAGTATTACCTTGATACTAAAACCAGACAAAGAAAAAAAAGCAAAAAAGAAATAATAAAACTGCAGATCAATATACCTTATGAACATAGATGTAAAATTCCTTAACAAAATACTAGCAAATTGAATCCAGCAATGCATAAAAAGGAGAATGCACCATGACAAATTGGATTTGGCACCAGAATACAAAGTTTATTTATCGTTTGAAAATTACTCAATATAACTCACCACATCAACAAAGTAAACAAGAAAAATCTTATGATCATTTCAATACGTGCAGAAAAAGCATTTCACACATTTATGATAAAAACTTTCAGCAAGGTAATAATAGAAGAAAACTTCTGCAACCTTATAAAAGTCATCTACAAAAAACTTACAGTTAATATTATACTTAATAGTGAAATAGTGAAGGCTTTCCACCTCAGATTGGGAACAAAACAAAGATGTCCACTCTAATCACTTCTATTGAACTTTACACTGACGATTGCAGCTTGTACAAAAAGACAAAAGAAAAAATCATAGAAATTGGAAAAAGGAAAAGTTGTCTTTATTTGCAGATGACATGATTGTCTACATAAAAACTCCTAAAGTACCTATAAGAAAACTACTAGACCTAATAAGTGATTTTAACAATGTTGCATGATACAAACTCAATATGCAAAAATCAATTGCATTTCTATGTGGCAGCAACGGACAATTAGAAAAGAAATTTAAACAGTACCCTTTAAAATAGCATCAAGAAACATAAAAATCTTACGGATAAATTTAACAAAAGATGTACAAGACCCACCCTCTAAAAAGTGTAAAACTACTGAAACAAAATAAAGCAGATGTAAAAAAAAGAGATGCTAAATACAGGAAAGCTGTCAATACATTCCCATCACAATCACCATATTGGTTTAGATTAAATGCAAGCCCAATCAAAATCCCAAAAGCCTTTTTACACATAAATTGATAAGCTGATTATAATATATATGTGAAAATCAAAGAACCTTAGAATAGTCAAAACGATCTTGAAAGCAAAGAAAAAAATTGGAGTACTCATGCTACTTGATTTCAAAACTTTTTTTTAAAGCTATGGTAATCAAGACAGTGTATTATTGGCGAAAGGATAGAGAATGGAATAGAATAGAGTCCTAAAATAGACTCAAACATATGCAGTCTAGTGATTTTCACAAGCACGCCAAAACAATCCAATTGGGAATGGAAAATCTCCTCAACAAATGGTTCTGGAATAACTGGATATCTATACAATAAAAAAAATGAACCTTGACCCCCTATGTCATACCATACACAAAAATTGAGACAGGTCATAGAACTAGATGTAAGAGCTAAAACCATAGAGTTTCCAGAACACAGGAGAATATCTTTATGACTTTCATAGGAGAGATTCCTTAAAGAGGACACAGAAAGCATGAATTACAAGTAAAGAAATGAAAAGGTGAGCCATAAACTGAGAGAAAATATTTGCATATATCTAAAATGGAATCATATGCAGCATATATAAAAAACACAACTAAACAAAAAATGGGCAAGATTTGAACAAACTCTTTACAAAAAAAGATATACAAGCAGTATATAAGCACATGAAAAAGTCCTCAGAGAAATGCAAAATAAAACCACAATGAAATTGCTGTTTTCATACAAGAATGGCTAAAATAAAAACAATTTACAACATCAAATGTTGGAGAGGATGAAGGCCAATTGGGACTCTAATACATAGCTCTTGGAAATACAAAATGATAGAACCTCTTGAGAAAACTCTTTGGAAGTTTCTTAAAAGGTTAGACACGCATCTACTATATAGCATAGCAATTCTACTCCTGAGTATTTAACCAACAAAAATGAAGCATATGTTCACAAACGCCCTTGTTCATAGCAGTTCTATCCCTCAGAGCCATAAAATGGATGTGGTATATTCAAAAGAATACTATTTAGCAATAGAAAAGGGGAAGAGTACATCCATGCAACAACGTGAATAACTTTCACAAACATTTTTCTGTCTGAAAGAATCCAGATACAAAAAGTACTTACTCTTTGATCCCACTTATATGAAATTCTAGGATAGGCAAAATTAAGTTATGGTAGAAATCAGATCAGTGCCTGCTTAGTGGGGGGGAATTGATTGGGAAGGAGTACAGAGGAACTTTCTGAGGCAATGAAATTTTCTGTCTTGATGTGGGTGTGGCTTATACAAGTGTAAGCATTTGTCAAAACTGACTGAATGCTACACTTACGATCTCAAAAAATTAAAAGATCACCCCTGATCTCCAAACATTTGGAAACTAGATAACTTATTTCTAACTACATTAGGATTAACAAATAAGCCATTTTGAAAATTAGGACATTTTTAGAATTAACAACAAAGGCGCTACGTATCAAATCTGTGAGACATAGTTAACGATATGGCCCACAATCCCTCATCTGTAATTCTAAATTCCCAAAATCCATGAAAGATAACTTTTTAAAAATTTGACACCAAAACTTGACCTGATCTTATTTCAGGCTAATTATAGTTTTTATTATCTCAGTATATATGAATACAGAGGATTGGCACCAATCCCACTGGGGATTCTTATAATACACAGTATATATGTCATATTGCCATTCTAACATCCAAAAACACTGAATTCTGGAACACATTTGACCCCAAGGTTTTGGATGATGGATTGTGGACCACGTAGTGTATAATCTTAATTAAATACACTAGTTAAAAAGTTGAAAAATAATGAGCTAAACATTTCAAATATAGTAGAGAAAAATATAAAGATAAAAATAGAAATTAATAAAATAAATTAACAATTAAAGATACAAAAGATATAAAAGAACTATAAACCAACGGCTGATTCTTTGAAAAGATTAATAAAATAGTCAAATATCTGCAAATACTGATTAAAAAAACAGAGAAATCACACATGAGATAATATTAGGAATAAAAAATGGCACAAAACTATAAAGGCAATAGAAAGTCTAAAATTCATATATTATGTCAATAATTTTGAAAGCTTAGATTAATACAAATATTAGAAAAATTAAAGAAGGAGAAAATCTAAACATTCACTTTAACTGAACTCTTTTCTTGTCTTATTGCTTCCATGGATAGATGACACAATAATAAGTATCCTGGTCTTTTAAAAGTAAAATCTTTTAAAACGTTACTTTATTAGTCAGGATTCTCCAGAGAAACAAAACCAATAGAATGCGTATCTATAAATATAGATAGATAGAGACTGATTTTAAGCAATTGGCTCACTCAGTTATGAAGACTGGCAAGTCCAAAATCTGCACAGTTGGCCAGCAGCTGGAGACCCAGGGAAGAGTCACTGTTGCAGTTTCAGTCTCAAGGCCATTTGCTGGCAGAGGTCAGTCTTCTGTTCTATTCAGGCCTTCAACTGATTGAATGAGGCCCTCCCACATTATGGAGAGCAATCTGCTTTACTCAAAGTCCACCAATTTAAATGTTAATCTCATTGAAAAACTTCCTCACAGAAATATCCAGAATGTTTAACCAAATATCTGGGCACTGTGGCCCCCCAAGTTGACATATGAAATTAACCATCACAGTTACCTCTTCAGGATTAGGAGAGGAATACCATAAAATGACATGTTTTAACAAGACGATCCTGGCTGCTGATTGAGAATAGACTATAAGGTGACCAGTGTAGACTCAGGACCCCAGTTAAGAAACTACCACATTACTTCAGATAAGATACAGTGGAGACTCAAGTCAAGTTTGGAGTCCAAACTACTGATAGGATGGAGTATCCTTCAAATAACAGAAAAAGCTGTGGGTAGAGCAAGTGTTGAGAAAACTTCAGGACTTTAAGATGGAGATGTCAGGTACACCAGTGGAGATGTTGAGGATATAGTTGGCTTCGTAATTCTGGAGTTCCTAAGAGAGGTTAGAGATACAAATTTGGGAGTTATCAGTACACAAATAGAATTTAAAGCCCTGAGACTAGATGAAATAAAACAAAGAACTGAGTATAGTTAGAGAAAAATACCAAAAGACCCTGGGTACTGCCAAATTAAGAAGTCAAAACATAAGCATTGTTCAGATTTGATAAATGATTTTTAAATAAAATGAGACAGGGCTGATGATAAATTCTATTACAATTTGTTTTAAAACAATTGTGCAGACACTGAGAAACAGTTCTGATAGTAGGAATAAAAGTTTTATCACACCACATCTATGTATTTATTTACATTTATTATTGTTTATATAAAAAATCCTATATGACCTATTATCATAAATTCTTTTTAATTAGATATAAGCTAATAATTTGATTACATCTTCCCTCTATTTTGTTGAAAGAAAAGAAGTGGAAATTTTATTTGCAAATGGAGCTGTTACCCAGAAACATCAATTTACTCAATATCACATTAGTATTTCAAATCATCCTATTTATTGGAGCCACAGAGATCTTTTACACCTCAGAAAAATATAACATAATAATATCCTGAATGGGATGTCTTGATTGGAAAGTGAGGAGAGGAAAACTGTGAAACAGGAGGTGGGAAAGTAATACTTGCCCCTCAAAAACAGGCAGAACAACTTTGGGAATAAGTATATAGCAAAGTCTAAGATCTAGAAATTTATTTGTTTAACCTTTTTCAGACTTTTTTATCTCTGAGAGTCTTCACATACCATCCAGAGTTTAAAGAGTAGAATAAAAGGTGAAAAGGCTTAGAATCAAGACCCAATTTGAAATAGTAATAACAAAATCTTACATTGCATAGGAAGTTTTAGTTTACAGAATGTTTTTATACTCATCACCTCAATTCATTCCTTCAACAGTCACGTGAGATAAGTAAGACAGAAGTACAGAACAAAAAAACACCTTACAATGTGGAAAGATATTGTCTTTAAAAACATTTTAACAACAACGTTTGAAAGATTTGTTCTTTTATTTCTTCTCCTCCATATTCAGATACTATTATTCAGTGATCTTCATTTAAACAGACTTTGAAAGGAATAAGCATAGTGACATTCACTACTTCAACACTGAGATTCTATTTAGGCCTAAGCTACACACCTATAAAAATATTCACCTACAAGTAAAGCTAACGTAACAGGAAAAAGTATTGTATACTCAATCTATCTCAAGATTAATGTCATCAACTCTGCTTAGCTCAGAACCTCCCTACTTTAAACATCTTTCCTCACTTCTTACTATAAGTATTAAAACAATGCCTGCAAACAAAGATATATCCAATAAGTAAGTTTGAGGAGGAATGTCTACAAAGTAAATCTGATTTTCTTCAATGAAGAGACCTGTCTCTCACGAATGCTTATTGGTACTTGTATCTTAATCTGGTTGACAACACCTTAATTTTATGAAGCCCTCCATAGTAGTTCCACAAGGATTTGTAATAAGAATATGACAGAGAACTACATACACATTTCAGGTCCCTGAAAAAAATTAATTCAGGAATGATGTACTTAAATCTACTCTTTGTGAGAAATACTAATTAGAACTGATAAGTGTTGTGGGCAGTGATATAGGTATGTATTAAAATAGAATCTATGAAATAAATCAAACTTGTGCTAGACTGGCACTGATTTGATTTTTATGATCTTGTGTAAGACCATATGGCTAAGAGATTGTCGCAAGCGATTTAAATCTTCAGCACCATGGCCAGCATCTATTTTGTCCATAAGCTTCTTCATAAGCCCATAATGAACATTACAGATACCATTTGATTTCAGAGGTTAAGGAATCTTTAGGTCAACCAATAAAATATCCATGTTAATCCCTGCATTTTCTCTACTGCCATCCAGACTCTGGTTTGGATGATCAGCTTCATCCTATGGTTACAGTAATAAATACAGTTCACTTTGCTAATGCCATTAACATAAATGAAACACCAAAGCTAATGAGGTCCTATAACTCAGAAAGAAATGTTTATTCTAAAAGTATAACTTTATTTTAGTGTTCAGTATATGCTGGTTCCTTTGATTTACTGACTTTACTTATCACACAGCATTCCATTGAGTATAAGCAAAGTGCTCTGGGTTTCTAGGATCTAAAATGGACTGAGAAGGGAGGAGAAAAACATGAGGAAGACACAGTCCTTTATCTCAATGAATTCATACTCTAGTGGGAGATAGACACAATGATATAACAAGTTATAACACTGTAATTAACTCTGTAATCTAGACAAAAGTGTTTGGGGAGCATAGATGAAGGAGTGGTTCATTCTTTTTTGAGAATCAATAACTATTTTCCCAGGAAAGGTGGCACTGAAAGATGAGTCAGAATTTTAAAGGGAGATAAACAAGAGAAGAGAAATCCAGAAAAAGCAAACCAAGTGAGCTAAGTTATAGAATAGTAAAAATACACAGTGATTTGATGTTTTAGAAGCAGTCTTATATGAATTGAAAAGAGAATATTTGATGCGCAGACTGAGAGGGGATTGAGGAGTCAGATTGGAAAAGTCCTTAGATGGCATGCTAATGTACAGAAATCCAATTACTATTCTGGTAGTTTAGTTTGCAAAGCTTGGGCAGAAATCTGTATGGTAAATAATGAGTATCCTAAAGAGTAAACATTGAATGGATCAAGAAATCAACATGTCAAATTCCTGCTGGATACCTCAGAGAAATTTTAGTTAGCTCAATTAAAAGAAACTTTGGATTATTTTTAGCCAGCATTTCTCCAAATTAGATTTGGTCATACGGAAGGACCCACAGTAAATAGATTAGTTGAGTTTCAAAGCTACTTAATGGTAGAAGCTAAAAGCAGCAACAAGTAGTGACATACTTAGCATAATTTAACCAGAACTGGAAAGTCCCAGGCCTACTATAATAGGCCTCAGGTATCTTGGTGCCTAAAATGAAACAGTTCACTACATTGGTGCATTCCTCACTAACATCTTAGTGTTAATGACTATTCCAAACCATGAGAGAAGGCTGTTGGAAAAGCATGGAGACAATGAAGTAGGCCCTGAAAGATAGGAAAGAAGATTACAGTAGAAGACAAGAGACAAAGTTCACATTTATGCCTAGTGCCAGCCATGAAAATACACTTGGTATATAAAATTCAGTTAAAGATCAAAATTCAGTAAGGTCAATAAACATTTACTGTGCACCTCCTGTGTGTCAGGAACACTGGAATAAAATAAGTTAATAAACATGGATCCTTTCCTGGAAGAGCTTACACTCAAGTGGAAAAAATAGACAGTAAAGTGACAATTTCAATACAATGCAAAATGTGCTCTGCTAAAGATAAAAACAGGGTTCTGTAGATACTTACTCCAACCCTGTCAGGAGGCTTGGGGAATGCTTCATGGAAGTGGCAATAATAAAGCTTGTTTTTAAAGAGTAGTTCTTAAAAAGAATAAGAATGGGAAGGATATTATTGGCAGAGAAAACAACACAAGCAAATGCACACCAGTAAAACAGCATCCTTTTTATGGAGAACAATATACATGTTTTTTCCCCCCTATATTATAAATTCCTAATTAGATAGTTTGGACGCAGAGCATCCTGAAACATGGAGTTCAGGATACTGTCTGTTTGCCAATAATATATGCTTTGTTATGGTGACCCTTGTTTTAGCCTGCAAATCTGTTGGTAAACACTTCTCCTGAATCAGACCGAACATCACATGCATTTATTTATTTATTTAAATATGTGCTAGTTAGTAGGGAAAAAATCCAGGTAAAGCAGGAATTGGAGAAGTTAAATGACATATTATTTTAGATTTCAAGAATCAGTATCGGGATGTTAGTATCTGCATAGGGAAATATATGTTATCGTAAGCTCTATTTTATCAATGATTGATAATTCTACTAAATGAGTGGTGCACTCCACAAGTACTTGTACCTTTGTTAAAGATCTTTCACGGTTAAATGTAAGGCTTGAGTTTAATAGATAAATGATTTCTAAAAATAGGAAGGAGAAAAATCAAACAAAAGAGTCAAATACATTGATCCTAGTGAGGAGAGGAAAGTGTATTTGTGAAAGAGTGAATTCAACTTAATTTAGTGTATGTTTACTGAAAACCTATGAAATGTTAGGCACTATTTCCAGAGCTGGAAAAAGAGTAAAAATAAAAAAGTCAGAGGGCTTGAGAAATATAAAATCTAACTAGGGAAGCAGTCATAGAAACAATGTGAGCTAATGGCATTCTACAAAATCAAAGAAAAAAGCAACAAATTTTTTTTGATAAATTGGAGGGTCAGGGGAGTTTTAATAGTGATGACATTAAATCTGAAGTCTAAAATGAATTCATTAGATGAACAAATGTAGGAGGAAGAAGCAAATTCATGGAATTTTAAAGTGCATTTTAATTTGGGAAATGGCAGAGTAATGTGGGATGGCTGAAGTTATCCCACACAGGTTTATGTATGATATGCTGAGTTTGGACTTTATTCTGTAGGTAATGGGAATTCATCAATAGTTCTTAAACAAGGGCGTAATAATCAAGTCGGTCTTGTAGAAAGATTTATCAGCAAACAGAAGATTAGTTAGAGGTAAGGGAACGATTTAGAAGGCAGTTGTAATTGCTGAAATTTGTTCCATTTCCCTAAGAGACATTGTTTCTTTTGCCCCCAGGACTTTGCACCTGCTATTCCCTCTGTACTCCCTTTGCCCTGACATCCCCTTATTTCTATGAGTCCAGAGTACTCAGTACTTTCCCAAGCAGGGAATACTCATTGCCCACTAGACTATAAAACCAATGAGGGTGGGGACAGGGCTGATCTCATTTACCATCAATTTCCTAATGCCTGGAACGTAAAAAGTTCTCAACAAACACTTGTTGAATGGATGAATGAATTCAGAGGTGTTTAAGAGAACCGTCATGCTCCACTCATATGAGGAATTTAAAACTATGGACCAAGAACAGTTTAGTGGATACCAGGGGAAAGCTGGGGTGGGCGGTGGGCACAAAGGGTGAAGTGGTGCACCTACAACATGACTGACAAACATTAATGTACAATTGAAATTTCACAAGATTGTAACCTATCAATAACTCAATAAAAAAAAAAAAGAGAACCATCATGATTCAGTGATCAAGTACATGTAAGGGATGTGAAAGTGGAAGGAATCCAAAGTGATTCCAAGGTTTCTAATTTGGTCAACAAGGTGAAAAGTAATTGCATTAACTGAGAATAGGAATTCAGATGCGAGAGAATGCTTAGAGAAGAAAATTATGTGTTTTTCTTGGGACATGATGAGAATTTAACTAAGAATGGAGCAGAAAGAAAGTGAGAATAAAGATAAATTTGAGGGTAAATCAAAGGAAGAGCTGGTAATAACTGCTGGCAGCACAAGGAGATATCATTTCAAAAGATTCATGATTTAGGGGCCAGGAAGGACAGAGAAACTAACTTGAAGTTCTAAGGAGTAGCGAGGTAGGTGATTTTAACTTGAATTGAACTTTTTACCTAATACTCACCAAAAGTTTATTTTTCTTCAGGAAAAGAGTCTAATAGGCCTGGAAGGGACAAGATAGAACTTACTAAAAAAGAGGACCAAATTCTAAATGGGACAAAACTGGCCCCTACAACCACGTCGTGTAATTGTAAAGAGCCTCTCTATATTTCAGCTAGAACTCTGGGATTTTTCACACTGGAGCGTGAAGCTAGGTTGACAGTATGATGACTAAAGTGATTCCCTCTGAAACATTCTTAAAAACTTCTTTTTATAGAGAAAGAGAATTTGACATCATAGACATCATCGTATGTGAGGGGCAACGGAAAGAACCAGTTGCAAAACTGTGAAGCCTTTCTAGTAGCCAAGATCCAATACTTAAAGCCAGAAAACTTAATCCCAGAGTCTCAGGTGACATAAATTTATTTATTGTCCTGCTATATCAATTTGATAAATATGCAGAATATATTTTTTTATTTAGAATTCAATGCAATAACTATCTTTGAGCACTTAAATGCGGTTCAGCCCTTTAGTAGGCTTTGGGAAGAAATTCTGAGTAGTACTGTCCTCATTTTCAAACGTAAAGATATTGCCATAGTCACTTGGAATGTTTGTGTACCCTTGAAATTCATATGTTGAAGCCCCAACCCCTAGTATATCTGTATTTGGATATGGGGCCTCTAAGAAAGTGATTAAGGTTAAGTGAGGTTATGGGGGGGAGGGGTGCAATCTGATAAGACTGATGTCCTTATAAGAAGAAACACCAGAGAGCTCTTTCTGTTTCCACATGCATGTACCTTGGAAAGGCCACAAGAGGAGGAAGTGAGTTGATGGCTGTTTACAAGCCAAGAAGAGAGTCCTCACTAGGAACCGACCCTGCCTGACCTTGATCTGGGACTTCTAGCTTCTAGAACTGTGATAAAGTAAATTTCTCTTCTTTAAGTTACCCAGTCTATGATATTTTGCTATGGGAGACCAAGCAGACTAATATAGCTTGTAAGTAATAGAATTAGCACACGTTCTCCAGTCCTCTGACTCCAAATTCCAAGCTTTTCTTACAGTGCCAAGTATTTTAAAATCTAGTAATCCAGCTGATACCGACCCTGGTATCAGTTTCCCCACATTAAACCCAGCATATATGGGGTTAAAACCAAAACACTCATTCCCTGCTTACTCTCTGGCTTCCTGCCTCCAGAATCCGCTATCCTCCATGGAGACAGACACCGTCAAGGACAAGCACCTGGACCATCTCCTCCCCACAAAGAGATACGAGCTGGTGGGAAAGCTGCTGACCAGCAAGGTCATGAGCTCCCTCCTCTCTGCAAGTGTCTCAAGGCCAAAGACAGGCTGGTGGGAAAGCTCTGACCAGCAAGGCCATATGCTCCCCTCCCCTACCTAAAGCCCCAAATAAAAACCCTTCCTTTTAGCTTTTCGGGGAGATTGGGATTTGAGCGTTAGCTGCCCTCTCTCCTTGCTCAGCGCTGTGCAAAAATAAAGTTCCTGCTTTCTTCCACCACACCCGGTGTCAGAGATTGGCTTGCTGTGCAATGGGTGAGCAAACTCACTCCAGGTTCGGTAACACAGCTAGATAAGAAAAATGCACTTAAAATAGAGAGGAAAAGAAAACAAATGATAAAATTTTCAATTAAATATAATGAAATGTAAGGAAGGGGGTATATTGGAGAGTTCCTAGAGGATTTAAGAATTGAACTTTAGCTAGCTAGTAAGGAGATGGTTGAGCGAAGATGGTGGAGAAAATATATAAGAAAGAGCAGAAATGAGCCTAGAAGACTAGCCATAAGGCTCTTATATTTCATGGGAGAATTGGGATCTGAGCATGATTAATGAGGTAAGACTAGTTGTGGTCTTGAGATGATAGCAGAGGCTAGGGCAGGTCCAGCAGGAGAAGCACATCACAGTTGAAATCATCTCCCCGCTGAGGCAGTATTGAAGAGTGGGTTTTGCCTGGCAAGATAAAGCATCTTTACCTCAAAAGCCAGGGACCAGGCTGATGCCTAACCACCACTAATTGAAGGGACCCTTCTGGGACAGGAGTTTTACAAGAGGATACCTCACGAAAAACAAGTGTCTAATAATGGTAGCCACAGTACAGAGTCCGAAAGTTCTTTAGGAGCAGGAAGCAAAAAGAGCTAGAGAGATGCCAATAGTCTACAATAGGGATGGGTGCCAAGGTATATTGAAATGTACCCAGGATTTGTTTTAGTCAGGTATGGTGAGGCCAACAGATCAGGAGATGATGACCATTGAAAAGATAGTTTATTATTTACAATTCTCAAGAGGAGGGGTACTCCATGGCTTGCAGGGCCACTTGGGGAAGCACTTGGGTCAATCAGGAGGCAGAAGGAGAGGAGGAGAAATTATGAGCCAGAGCCTTTATTATGGTTTTTGAGGGAAGGGATGAATGAGGCAGGGTAAGTACACTGCGTAAGTTTAGGATCGGATAATTTGACTAATTTCAGTGGGCTCTGTGCTATAGGGGTGGTCCCTGGCTGTCTGGTATCTGGCCCTAAAGTGATTTAAGGGAGGCAGACTATTGGCTTGGTGTGTGAGACTTTGATAAAGGAGGTGATTGGGGGTATGAGCTCTGATTGGTTGGTTTGCATATCAAAAGTATGTTCACAGGCAAGTTGTCTGCTACCTCTAGGAATTAGATAATCCAGGGAGGGGAAGTCCCTCCTTGGATCCCCAAGGCCCCCAAGAAGTCAAATATAGAAAACAAAAAATATGATTAATATATAAAACACTATCCAAAATGTGTAGGATGAAAGAATGAACTAAAAACAGTAGGTAAGGAGTCAGAAGACCATGCAAACCTGATATCTGGATCTTGAAATACTTGCTTTAGCCACTCGGATTCAGATATATAGATAGATGATTGACAGACAGATAGATAGCTTTTTTCCTCTTTTGTCTTAAAGGGGCTACAGCATTACCAGGCTGCGTTTGGGGACAGAATGTAGGTTGTTAGGTAAAATATAAATAGATTCAAATAACTGCATTTTCGGAAATTAATGAAGTCATTAAGGCCTAAGTATATTATGCTGGGTATAATACTTTACCAAATCATACCCTTAGGGATTGAAAAAATTAATGTGCCTCCAAATTTATAGTTATTATATTCAGGTATCAGCTTACTTAACTTTCAGTCTTTGGCCCAGTAACTTTTAATCCTGAACATATATTTAAAACAGACATGATTTTAAACTGCATTTCATTAATGGGCCCTGCTTTAAATAAGTTTCTTTGTATAAGTAATGCTACTTTGTGCTTGGTTTGTTCAAAAGCTATTTAAAGTCCCTTGAACCTCAAATGTTTTACTATGTCTTAAAGCCACTCTCATTTATGGAAATACACGTAAAGAAGCAGAAATATTTCATCTCATTCTTTTTTTCCTATTTGCCCCCCCAAAGGGAGTCAGTTGTGCTTCTTTAAAGCAAAGTGACAATTTTTGATACAGGTTTATTTAATTTTTAAAAAATTACTTAGAACAATCAAACATGAACATTAATGAGGAACATATGTGAGTTCCAAATATTCTGGAAATGAATGCAAAGCAGCTTTCCAATCAACCTGGGGTCAGGTTTCCTGGCCTGTTTCTGCACATGCAAAATCAGAGAGCGTGAGAGGGTGAGCGTAGGTGTGTGACCACTCATGACTGTGTGTGTATGTCTGTATGTGTTGTGAAAGGCCTGCTTCTGCTGTAGCTCCCAGCAGCCTAGAGAAGTGATCTTTTTCATGCAGCAAGACACACTCCAGGATATTAACACTCTACCATTTCCAAGAGCCTCTGTTCACACCAGCTCCAGAGTAAACACCATGAAAGAAGGAGCCTCAAGCTGCGAAAAAGCACACAAAGCAACAAGGGGAAACAGTTCCAAATCTCATAAAAATGGAGAATGTTTCAAGAACAACTGCCCGTTTGTTCAGAGAGTGCCCACAGAGCAGGAGGGTAAATAAAACTCAGTACCTGTTAGATTTATAGGCAAATAACCATTATCTACTATGTGTAGATGAGTGAAGGATAATTTTATGCAAACCACAATAAGTAAATTCAAACAGTATGAACTAAGCCTGCACAGTAAGAGCAGGAAGTTCAAGGAGGAAAAAAATAAGGAAATGGCATTTTCAGTGTGGTGTATCACCAACCTGGGAAATCCATTAGAGACCCAGAAACTGGAACGGGATTTTATAAAGGCACTGGCTCAAAATAAAGCTATGAATCCCTTAGGACTTGTACGGTGACTTCATACCTTAAGCAAAACTTTGCTCCCCAAGATCTAATTACTAATTGGCCTTACATAGAGGATTATGAAGAATTAGTAAATTGGGAGTTTTTACATGACAGAGTGTACAGTATAAATTTCTTGGGAGCCTTCATGGTGCATTCAATTTTTGAATAAATCAGTTTCATTTAAGTATCATCAGGAGCCAAGCACCCTAACCAATGGAGTTTAGAATTTTATGAACTTGTGCTTCAGAGCTGCATAGCTTTCTAGCCAAAGGAGCGCTTTTATAAGGTTTTTCAAAAGCAGGACATTTTACTTCAGCCAAGTTTAAAATCTCTTTAAACTCTGTGGATTTTAAATTTGAAAGTGAAATCAAGGTTTTTCAGGTTCAGGTTTCATTTATACCTTATCAAATGTGCATTCCCGGGTGGTAGTGGAAGATGAAAAAGATCTTTTAAAGGATTATATAAAATGCCTATAAATAGATTCTTTAAAATAAGAGCATCAATTTACTTCTAACAAACCATATTTTAATGAGGCATGTGCGAAAAGGATCTGACATATGTAGATTCCATTTGAAAAGCATGTGAGCACAAAAACAGAGAGGAAAATGTTCTTAGAACAAGACAAGCGTAGGTTTTAGTGAAACTAATTTTGTTTAAATGGTTTTGCTGAATCAAAAGCTCCAATGACTTCACATTATGGGGTAGAAAGAGCATATTAAACGATCTTGCAGAGGCTTTGAAGTCAGAAATAACTGGGTTTAAATCGAGGCTCTGGAGGGACGGAGGGAGAAGTGGAGCCAAGGGAGGAAGGGACGAGGGATGGGAAGAAGAGAGGAAGGGAGGGAGGGGAGCAGGAAGAAAAGAGCATGCATTAAGCAGTTTCTCTGCTCCTGGCACTTACAAAGGTGCTTTCATGTACATTTATCTTCTGCTGCTAGCTGTGTGATCTTGGGCAAATAACTTTACCTCCTTGGGCCTCAGGGACCCTGTATATAAAAAGAGTAACTGCCATGGGATTCTAGGAAGATGGTAATGACAGTATAGTTTTTTGGGTCCTCTCAAATCACCACATTAAAAAGACAGCACATAGAGACCAAAACCAAAAATCCAACAAAACTGGGTAACAACGTACAACACAAACCTCAAAATACAAGCAGGTAGAAACAAACTAAGAAGAGACACAAGAAGTGTGTCATTGGCATCTGTGTGGGACATAGCAGGGGGAAATAAGGCTTTTGATGATCCTAAGAATAAGAGAACCAAAAAAACACCCAACAGATAATACCTGAAAAGTACAACAGGTCAATTTGGGAAGAGTGGCTGAGACTGAGAAAGGTGCTGTTCACTCCTGCAGCATGCAAGTATAAAGCACTTGCTGTAAGTTCTATAAAGGTGACAGTCTGCTGTCTAGGAACTCTCAAATCTGACCCATCAGGGCTCAGGGCTCCACACTGATGAGAAACTACTGGGACTAGAGGCATAATTTAGCAAGAAAGAGACAATAGAGATAAAGGAAAGAAGATACAGATAAAAGTAGGGAAAGTGAACAAAGCTAGGAAATCTCAGAAAGCAAGAGAGTTTATTTTTCAACACTACATGCAAACAGCAGAAGAGGGAGGCCTGTGAAGTTAGAAAAGTTACTACTTTTTAAACATCAGGAAAACTAATTTCATAAAAAATGAACAAAAAAATGTATCAAGGTGAAATTCCACATCATCACAATGGAATCACATCAGAAAAACATGAAAGAGAGAGAGAAAGATCAAAATTGTAACTCATTATTTCAAAAGAACTCAAACTATATTAATGATATAAAACATGACATAATAACATAAATCAAAAGTAGAAAAGTTAGGAATAAGTTAATACAATTCAAAAAAGAATTAGAAATTTAAAATCTTTTAGAAACGTAACCTATACTGGAACACATGAGTAAAGAAATGCAAGAAATAATGTATTAAACATAGAAAATCAAGAGGAAAAAACTAAATGATAATGAGATGAAGAAAGAGATAAAAAGCATTTAAGAGATAATGACAAATACTGAAGATAGGTAGAGAAGATCCAACATGTGAGTAATAGGAGGTCCTGAAGATGAAAACCCAAGCAAGAGAACAAAACAAATTTTTAAAACTATAATTCAAGAAAATGTTCCTGACATTTTAAAAATGTGAATGTGAAACTACATATTGAAAGAGCACACCATATAAATGAGTCTATCCATGCAGAATAACTAAGATCAAAACATATTCTAGTAAAATTACTGGAGTTTATAAAAAAGAAAAAATATATTCAGCCTTTTAGGCAAAAAACATGTGACTTATAAAGGAAAGATAATTAGATAAACAAACTTTTAATAAGCAATACTTTTATACCAAAAGAAAACAGAGTAACGTATTTAAAATACTGAAGGAAAGAAAATGTGAGCCAAGGATTTTATATCCAATAATACTGAACTTCAAGTATAAAAAGCCACACACAACTGTTATCAACATGGAAGGCCTCAAGAAATATTGTTCCCACGAGCACTTCCTACGGAATATACTAGAGAATGAGCTTCAGACAACCATAATGACCAGAGAGTCATTGAATAGAGACTTGTGGCATTCAGCATCAGTGATTACTAACATCAAAAAGAAGTGAATACCAGGTGCTGTGTTCCCTGAGTAAATAATACACCACCACTTATTATCTTGCCAAAGGAGTCAAACATGAGTCTGATCAAATCTCTGGATTCAGCTGCCATATTACCACAAAATACATATTTGTGGGAGAAAGATAATAAACTCCATCATTAGTATGCAATTAGAATTTCCAGAATGTGGAAAATCTACAGGGGAAAATACTGCTGATTGTTTAATAATGTAAAGAAAAGAAAAGGATAGAGGAGGAATCTGTAAATTAAGAGATTTAAGAGACATGTCAAATTTTTCAAAATGGGAAAATTTAAACTCTAGTGTCTAGAGATACACCATGAGTTTGAACATAAAGAAAAACAAGTATATGATTGGTATAAAAGGCAGGATAATGGTTACTTTTGGAGGCAAGAACGGGGCTGACATTGGGAGGAGCACATGGAGGAGCTGACATGGGGAGGAGCA
>NC_060279.1:6427434-6546227 GCF_021613505.1 Equus quagga | reverse complement strand
AGGAGCACATGGAGGAGCTGACATGGGGAGGAGCACATGGAGGAGCTTCTGGGCTGCCTGGAAAAGTTCTATGCCTTGATCTGGTTACAAGGGCTTTTGCCTTATAACAATTTACTAAGCTTTGCATCTGACTTGTATGATTTTCTATATGTTTTACTTTATAATAAAAAGGTAAAAAGAAAACAGGAAAATTTTACAATAATAATATAGGCTCTGACAACTTGTATCAATTGTCTCTGTTTCCTCATTTGTAAAATATGGATAATTTTCCCTCTTACAATTTTGTTTCCGTTAGTGCCCAACCCATAGTATACCCTCAATAAATATTCCTCCCCCTTCCCGCCACATGATTATATAGAGTTTTTTAGTGCAATATGACAGATTTATCCTTGGGCCAGAAGAAACCAATAGAACAGAAACAAAATAAATGTGTACTAAGGTGGAACTAAATAGAGGACAAGCATCCAATCTTCCTTTTGTCAACTACTCTCCCCATGAGGGATACTATTATTTAAGAGAGAAAAATGCAAAAGCCCCAATTTCTATATAGTCTTTAAGGGCCAACACACAAAAAATTAAATGCAGAACCTACTACTTTATGAAAAAGCACCAGTAAGTTTCAATTTATTTGGTGATGTCTCTCCTTGTTTATAAACATTCATTCAAAACTCATTTACTGAGCACCTCCTATGGCCTATTTCATTTTCTTTTTGCTCTGAGTAAATAGACCAGCAAAATGAAAGAGTAGAGTATGTGTTCCTTTAGTTTATGTTTGACTTTCCAGTTCAGGCTTTTCACATTTGTTCAATTTTAATGATATTATAAACTTGAATGTACTGGTAACAGAATCACCTTGGAATGAATCCTAGCCCAGCATCTCAAGGTTTAAAAACAAAAAGTATTCTGGGAGCCATAAAAATATTTTAATAAGGTAAAATAAAACCAGTCTTGCTAAAAATGTTTAAGCTGTTAATGCGTCCTCAGTTCAGATGGAAGAATTTTCACCAGCACGTCCACTTGGTTACGGAGATCATTAGATAGAGTTCAGTCAAGAGATCATTTCAAGAGAAATACAGATCACCAAGTCCTGAGGAGAATAAACGCTAGTAAGTGCATGAGTGGCATTGGGTTTACTTTGGTTTTACTTTTTGTTTTTGTGATGGCACACAAGCATCTTTTACTCAGAGCAATCTTGACATCCTCTCATCTGACTCATCTGGAAAGAAAAAGAAGCTCCTATGTCAATGAGGGAGAAAGGTAGGAAGAGGATTGGTTTGAGAGAAATATTTTACAATTTGTCAAGCTTGCAATAGCAGCATCTCATTTTTTACTTCTCTCTTTAAAAAAATGTAGTGTGGACAAGTGTGGACAGAAGTGTGAACTGAAACAAAATGAATTTTAAACCTGTTTTGTCACTAACACACAAAGGAAAGATTTTGACCTTATTTCAACCATTTCTCAGGGTCTTTGATATACAACTACTTCCTCTCCTGATAATGACTACATTGAAGAGACATGGAGTTGGCAGGAAATTTCCAAAATCAGAAACAATTCTGTTTCCAATATGCAGTTATTTTTATGACACATATGCTGTCTACACACAAAAAGAAAGAAGAAAGAAAAGGAGGAAGAAGGAAGAAAGAGAAGAGTGGGGAAGAGAAGGGAAAGAAAAGAAAAAGAAAAGTTAAAAGTTTTAAAGCCAAAAAACATGATTTAATGTCAGCCCCACACTTAAAAGGCCGAGATGATGTCACCCACTGGAACGTAAGATATTTCAACCCTGGAAGCACAAATTATTTCTCACTCAACTTCAAAGTTACTGTTGCTAACTGGAAGTTGCTAGGGACTGACCTGGAATGAACTGGCAGTTCTGGTTCTGTTCTTAATGACCCAGAGGGTATGTCACAAACACTTATGTGATGGCAATACCTTTCCTAAAGAGGTGAAGAGGAGAGAGCACTCCTTGGTGACCAAATAGCTTTCAACTCATTCCAGCTGACGTGTGTGGTAGTAGTTGTCGTGTGCTTTTTAGCTCTAAAAATTTTCTAATTCTGCTACTAAGGCTTCCAAGGAAATATCCAGTTGCTGATATAGCCAGTGCCTGAATTTATCTTATCCAGACTACTACTTTAGCTCTGAATTGTGCCTGGAACACATAAGACGCACTAATGTGCTTTGAATGAGAGATTGGATTCACTTAATATCTCTAACTCAAATGAAACTTCTATCATTGTGAGAGATTATGGAACTGAAGCAATAAATTGAAAAGAGATGGTGTGCCATCTTCTTTATAAGAACAAAATCAATAGGTAAGAGCAATTTAAAATAACAGGATCCAGAAAGAAATAAACTTGACTTGGGATGTAGATGTGGGGGAAACATGGCTGAGACACCAGTTACTTGTTCCCTGATTGCCTAGTCATAGACTTGAACTCCTTTAGGGTGAGGTCTGTATCTGATAGCCTCAATTCTTGAATGTGTGCCTTGTACAGAATAGGCATTAAGTGTCTACTGATTCTACAGTCATCGCCTTGATTTATATAGAAATACATTGTAGCCATATCGTAGAATGTATTACTTCAAATTTCATTTATTTATTCACTCTGTGTATCCCTACTGGATTTAGATAGAGTTCTTTAAGTCAGGAATTATGTCTATTCATTTTTGAATACTCAAGTCTAAAGCAATGCCTGCTCATAAATTTTGGTTAAATTAATACATACAGCTGATCTGGCTGGATATACTCAGATCCTCTTCCCCCTCTACCATGCTATGTGCATCTCTCCAAAAGCACACACACGAAAGCATAACAATAGCCATGCTGTCTTGCAGAGAACTTCCAATTGAATATGTATATATATCCACATATACCAATTCACAGACACAGGTATTTTTGTGTATTCCTGAATGTGTGTGTGTACATGTGTGACTAACACACATATTCTGTTTACACTGGATAATACTTTCATTTGACTGCATGTCTTTAAGGATCATCAGATTGACATATCAGACAACTGTTTTCTTACAGTATGGTTCAGGCTGTAAGAGAACCTGGGGAAGGAGAAAAGCACAGAGATTATTTTCCTAGAGGGCCACCTTCCTCTCTGTCCTGACAATTATGTCATAATTATACTCATGTCATACTAGTTGAAAACAGATGTTACCACCATCAAGAAGAGGATGTATTTTAAAGAGTCCTTTCAACTGAACTCTCCTTTGCATTAAGATGTGCAACATGAACTCAAATTAATTTGAAAAGTGAGAAGATGACTGCATTAATAGCCAGTGGATGTGGACTCTTTGGACCACAGTGGCCATTTGATGACATCCCAAAGGCAATCACAAGGTAAGAAAGGATTTTCTATGAACTCTTGAAGCAAATCAAGATTAAAATTTAAAGGCAACATATTTGGAGAATAAAAGATGTAATTCTTACACTTCTGTTCTATGTTGCTATGTGGATAAAATATAGAACAATCAATATTGCTAAAAGTAAATAAGTTTTAACCTATGACTTTTCTATATTAAAATACTTCCATGGCTCCTAAAGCCTGCAGAAAATATTCAGATACTATACTCTCTTATACAAGGCTCTCCACAATGTATTTTTTTTTGCTGAGGAAGATTGGCCCTGAGCTAACATCTGCAGCAATCTTCCTCTATTTTGTATGTGGGATGCTGCCACAGCATGGCTTGATGAGCAGTGTTAGGGTCCGTGCCCTCATCCAAACCTGCAAACCCTGGACCGCTGGAGTGGAGTGCATGAACTTAACCACTATGCCACTGGCCAGGCCCTATCTCCACAATTTTGACCCTCTTGGCTTTTCCAAACTTCTTTTTTCACTGCTCTCCCACTTGAACCTAATTCTCTAGCTATTTCACCTACTTGCAGTTACCTAAAGAGACCATGATATTTCACGAGTTTGTGTCATTGTATATATTATCACTTTTCCCTAGAATGTCCCTGTTACACTCTCTGCTAAACAAATTTTTATTCATCCTTTGTGAGCCCTACTCTGAACCTCTATCTGCCATGATGAGTGGATTATTCCTTCCTTTGTGCCAATGTTCTATTTGTTTCATGCTGCCATTATGACACGCATCAAAATGTTCAACAGTTATTTGTGCACATACCTGGTGAATACTTTATGTATTCCTTCAAGGCTGCAATTATATCTGATACAGCAGCAGTTACCATTTACTAGTTATTATGTGCCAAGCACTGTGATTGGAAATGTAATTGGAAATCCATGATTTTACACTTTTTGGATTACTCTCATTGGAGAAGATAGAGCTATAAGCAAATCATGTCCACAAAGTACAATTAATGCAGTAGGAAAACAGAGAAGTCACTTTACTAAGTCTGGAGCTTAGAAAAAGCTTCCATGAGGGAAAGTTTTGTAGAAGGAGAGAACTGGTATTAGCAGGAAGGCTTCCTAAAGCAATGAAGCATGACTCCTACAGCTCCAAAGCCCTCTAGTTAACTATCCTTGGAATGTTGATGTATCATTGGGGTTATTTATATCCAAATGGTTCTGTCATAGGTGGTTTTATGTATCTTTGTATTCCTTCCCTCCTCTGTGTCAAATTATAAGACTGTGAAGCAGAAATCACTTTTCTCAATACTTTTAAACTCCTCACCGTGGCTAGTTCAGTATTCACAATACAGTTGGCAAATTTAAGGATGAAATTGACATAATAATAACCTCTGGCATTTTCATGTAATTTTACAACACTCTCACAAAATATTAACTAATTTTCTCCTTACCCCAATCTTTTATAGTGAGTGTTTATCCCAATTTTACTAAATGAAGGCACAGAGAGCTTAAGTGACTTGTCTAGAGTCATGATTAAACATAGTTTTTAAACACCTCCTTCAGCCGATAACATTACCACCATTTATGTGATAATCACTCTGGTATAAATTTATGTATGTGATTTCATTTAACAATACAATAATTCTAAAACATATGAACTGTTCTCATTCTTATTTTATAGATGAGAAAACTGAAGCTTATAATGTTTAGCTTGCCCAAGGTCAAAGAGTAAATAAATGGTGGAACAAGTACTGTAACCCAGTTCTGACTCCAGATTCAGGCTCTTAACCTCTACCAAGACTGTTCCTAGTGCTGAATGAGATTGGGTTTCTTCATTCAAACAATTTGTAATCCACTGGGGGGAGGAATGAGAGGGAAGTGTGAAATTAATACATATAAAATTATTAAAGAATGATGACTTCTGAAATCTCTTTATCTTTAGAATTATTTAATTTCATGTTATATCTAACTATACATTTCTCTTATTTATTCTTCTTGAGATCCATGTCTTTGATTAACTTAGGACATTTTTCATTCCTTCATTATTGCCTTGTCTCTATTCTCTCCATTCTTTCCAGAAGTCATCTCAAAGGCTTATGGTCCCGTACATGTTATCCTTCCTATCCCTTAATGCCTTCTCTTTATAGTCTTTTCTCTTTATTGCTTTGTGCTGTATTATGTATTTCCTCGTATTATTTACAATTTTTTTCTTCAACTGTATGTAACTTTCTATTTAATTCATCAATCTAGTTTACTACTTTTTGCCTTGTTTGTTATACCTTTTAAAACAAACACATTGAGGACTAATTTACATACAATAAAATGAATACATTTTAAATATATTGTTTGATCAGTTTGACAAATGAGTTCACAGTTGTAACCATTACCCCAAAGTTCTCTCCAGCTTGACTGCAGTCTGTTTGCCCCCTATGCCTGGCACGAGCAACCACCTGTCTTCTTTCTTTCATAATAGATCAGTTTTTCCTATTCAAGAATTTCTTATATATGGACTCAAACCATATGTTTCTTTTATTATAATTTTTTGGGGATTCATTCATGATGTTGCTCATATTAGTTGTTTGGTTTTTTTAATGCCGAATAGTATCTATTGTGTGAATAGCCAACCATTTGTATCAATTGACATATTGATGGACATTTGAGTTGTTCCAATTTTGTGTTATTATGCTTAAAGCTGCTATGAACATTTGTGAACACCAACTTTTGTAGACATATATTCTCATTTCTCTTGGGTAAATATCTAGGAGTGGAATTGCTGGGTCATAGGGTAAATGCATGCTTAGCTATTGAATAAACCCCGAAACTGTTTTCCAAAATAGTTGCACCATTTTGCATTCTCATAAGCAATGTAGAAGTCCAGATGCTCCACATTCTTGCCAGCATTTAGTATTGTCTGATGTTTTAATATTAACCATTATAGTGGGTGTGGTGGTAGGCAAAATAATGCCCCCGCCCCACAAAGATGCTCACGTCCTAATCCTTGGAAACTGCAAATACATTACCTTACATGGCTTAAAGGACTTGAGAGATGTGACTAAAATTAAGGACCTACCTCAACCTTGGGAGATTATCCTGGATCATCCAAGTGGGCCTATATGAATCCTTTACAAGCAGAAAACCTCTACTGGCTGTGGTCACAGAAAGATGTGATGACAAGAAGAGGACTAGCAAGATGGCAGTATGAGAAGGACTCAGCACACTGTTGCTAGGTTTGAAGATGGAGGAAAGAGGCTATGAGTGAAGTAATATGGATCACCTCTAGAAGTTGAAAAAGGCAAGGAAACAGATTCTCCTCTAGAGCCCTAGAAAGGAAGAAAGCCCTGCTGACAACCTGATTTTAGCCCAGTGAGACCCATTTCAGTGTTCTGACCTCCAGCACTGTAAATAAACTTGTGTTTTTTAAGTCACTAAGTTTATGGTAGTTTTTTTATTGCAGAGATAGAAAACTAATATAGGTATAAAGTGTATCTCATCATAGAACAGAATAAATTTTCATTTCCCTGATGACTAAAAAAGTTATCAGATGCTTATTGGCCAGCTATATATATATCCTTTCATGAAGTGTTTATACAAATCTTTTGCCCATTTTTAATTAGGCTGTTTGGGTCTTTATTATTGAGTTACAATAGTTCTTTTCATGTCATGAATACAATTCATCTGTCAGATATATTAACAGCAAATACCTTCTGTCAGTTCATGACTTGCCTTTTCATTTTCTTAATAATGTCTTTCAGAGAGAAGTTTTACATTTTGGTGACATCAAGATAAAAATTTTTTTTATTTTATGGTTCTCTGTGTATCATGTCTAAGAAATATTTGCCAACCATAGTTCACAAATATTTTCTTCATATGCTCTCTTCTAGAAGTTTTATAGTTTTAGATCTTATGTTTGTATCTATGATCCTCATAAGTCATCTTTTGTATATAGTGTAAAGAAAGAATTCAGGCCCATTTTTTTCTACATGAAAATTCAGTTGTTCCTGGACCTTTCTTATAGAATAATTTCCATTTCCCTGATGACTAATGAAGTTGAGTTATCCTATGAGGAACTCAACTTCATTAGTCATCAGGGAAATGGAAATTTACTCTATGATAAGATACATTGTACACCTGTATTAGTTAGTTTTCCAACTCTGTAGGAACAAATTACTGCAAACTTAATGACTTAAAACAACATAAATTTATTATCTTACAGTGCTGGAGGTCAAAAGTCTAAAGTGGGTCTCACTGGGCTAAAATAAAGGTGTCAGCAGGGCTTTCTTCCTTTCTAGAGTTTCTAGAGAATCAGTTTTCTTGCCTTTTTCAGCTTCTAGAGGCAACCCACATTCCTTTACTCATGGCTTCTTTCCTCCATCTTCAAACTCAGCAACAGTCTGCCAAGACCTTCTCATACTGCCATCTTGCTAGTCTTACTGTCATCACATCTTTCTGTGACCATCCACCATCATGGTGTCAGTGGAGGTCATGTAGGGAGCAATAATGAGACATGTCTGACCCCCAGAGTGTCAAAGGAGGCTGAGTCGGGCATCCATACCATCATTACCACACGGCAGTAGCAAAATGGCACCCTCCCTTCCCAGAGTGGTGTGCTGTCAGAGGAAGCCTGATAAAGCAAAAGATTTAAATAACATCCATGTTTCATAATATAATACCCAACATTCAAAAATAATGCATCATACCCATAATCAGGAAAATCTCAACTTGAAACAATCAATAGATTCTATCACTGATGACACAGATGTTGGGATTATCTGATAAATATTTTAAAGCAGCCATCATAAAAATGCTTCACTAAGAAATTATGAACATGCTTGAAACAAATGAAAAAATAGAGTATCAGTAAATAAATAGAAGATATAAAGAATAATCAAATGGAAATTTTAGAACTGAAAAAATATAGTAACTCAAATTAAAAAAAAACCTCAATAGATGGGCTCAACAGCAGAATGGAGAGGCGAGATGAAAGAATCAGTGAATTTGAAGACAGAACAATAGAAATTACCCAATATGAACAACGGAGAGAAAATATGCTGAAAAGAAATGAACATAACCTGAAAGATCTGTGGAATTATAATGAACTGCTAACATTCACGTTATCATGAGAGGAGAACGACGGTGAGACTGAAAAAGTAGTAGAAGAAATAATGGCAAAAGACATTTCCAAATTTGGCAAAAAACATAAATTTACAGATTCAAGAAACTGAACAACTCCAAACATGATGAGCCCAAAGAAATTCATGCCAACACGCATCATAATCAAACTTCAGAAAACTAAACCAAAGGAAAAATCTTGAAAACAATGAGAGAGAAACTATATCTTATATATAGGTGAAAAGTAATTCAAATGATACCATATTTCTAATCAGAAACAATGGAAGCCAAAATAACTGTCAACTCTGAATTCTGCATCTGGCAAAATTATCCTTCAGGAATCATTTTCCTTCAAATGAAGGAAAGCTTAGAGAACTTGTCAATTGCAGACATACCCTAAAATATGACTAAAGGAAGTTCTCTAAACAGAAAGGAAACAAAAGAACCTCGCAACATCAGAAAGAAACAAAGAACATGGTAAACAAAAATATGGATAAGTATGGTAGACTTTCTTTCTCCTCTTGAATTTTCTAAATTGTCTTATGACTGAAGCAAAATTATAACACTATTTGATATGGTTCTAAATGTATGTGTAGGAAATATTTAAGATAATTATATTAAAAATGGGAGAGGGCAAAAGAGCTTAAAGGGAGATATGGATTCTACATTTCGCTCAGTCTAGTAAAATGTAGATATCAGTAGATCATGATGATGATGGAATAATTCTAGTTCCTGATTGAGGTGGTGGTTGCAGGAATTTACACATGATAAAATGGCATAGAGTTAAATACAGACATTGTACCAAATTCAGTTTCATTGTTTTCTAAATGTAATATATTTATGCAAGATGTGACCATTAGTGGAAACAAGGCGAATATACAGGGGACATCTCTGAACTATTTTTGTAACTTTCTGTGAATTTATAATTATTTTTAAACTTTTAAGAAATGGTCTGAAAAATTAATTGAACCATAATTGAGTGGGTCTCTATTCTCTTCTGTCAATCTGTATGTCTATCCTTATGCCAATATCATACTGACTTGATTAATGAAATTTATAGTAGAGCTTTAAATCATGATGTCCTCCAAATTTGTTCTTTAAAATTGTGTAGACTATTAGAGGTCCTTAGCATTTTCATATACAACACAGAATCAGCTTTTAAATTTTTACAAAAAATCCTGCTGGTATTTGACTGGGATTGCATATTATCTACAGATAAATTTGGGGAAAACTGACAATCTAATAATATTGAGTCATCCAGTCAATAAAGGTGACACGCTTTTCCATTTCCCTAGGTCATATTTAATTTCTCTTAGTACTGTCAGAGTACGTCTCTTGGTGCTGTCAGAGGCCTTGCACAATGTTTGGTAGATTTATCTCTAGGCATTTCTTGCTTTCAGATGCTATTATAAGTGGTATTTTTAACTTCTGTTTTCCAATTATTCATTGATAGTATACATCAATGCAATTGATATTTGTATAATAAACTTGTATCCTATGACCTTACTAAATATTCATGTTAGTACCTTTTTAATCCCCTAATTAAGATTCTCTATATACATGATCATGTCATCTGTGAATTAAAATAGTTTTACTTCTTCCTTTCCAATCTACTTGTGTTTATTTTTTCCTTGCCTAATCAAACTTTCTATGGCCTCCAGGAAAATGTTGAATCGAAGTGGTGAGAGCAGACATGTTTGCTTTGTTCCCAGTCTCAGAGAAAAAGTGTTAGATTATTATCATTAAGTATAATGTTATCTGTAGGTTTTTTTTTTAAAGATTTTATTTTTTTCCTTTTTCTTCCCAAAGCCCCCCGCTACATAGTTGTATATTCTTCGTTATGGGTCCTTCTAGTTGTGGCATGTGGGACGCCGCCCCAGGGTGGCCTGACGAGCAGTGCCATATCCACACCCAGGATTCGAACCAACAAAACACTGGGCCACCTGCAGTGGAGCGCACGAACCCAACCACTCGGCCACGGGGCCAGCCCCTATCTGTAGGTTTTTAATGGATATTTATTTTCTTTACTGTGATAAAAATGCAACATGAGATTTACCCTCTTGACAAATGTTTACACGTACAGTACAGTATTGTTCATTGTAGGCACAATGTTGTACAGCAGATCTCTAGAACTTAATCATCTTGCATAACTGAAACTGAATGGAAACTTCCCATTTCTCAATTCCCCAGCTCCTGACAACTACCATTCTATTCTCTGCTTCTACGTGTTTACTATTGTATATATCTTGTATAAGCGGTTCATGCAGTATTTGTCCTTATGTAACTGTCATATTTCACTTAGTATAGTGACCTCAAGGTTCATCCATGTTGTTGCATATGCAGAATTTCCTTATTTTTTAGGGCAGAATAAAATTTCATTGTATATGTATACCACATTTTCTTTATCCATTTAACCATTGATGAACCCTTAAGTTGTTTCCATATCTTGGCTATTGTGAATAATGCTACAGTGAACATAGCTCTTATGTTCACTGTTCATAATACAGATAGCTCTTCAAGATCCTGATTTCAGTTCTTTTGCATAAATATTCAGAAGTGAGATTGCTAGATCCAAATAGTAGTCTTATTTTTAATTTTTTGAGGAGTCTGCAGAATGTTTTCTATAGCGGTTGCACCATTTTACATTCCCATCAACAGTGTACAAGGGCTCTCTTTTCTCCACATCCTCATCAATACTTATCTTTTGTTTTTTTGAGAATAGCTATCCTAACAGGTGTAGGTGTTGTCTCATTATTGTTTGATTTGCATTTCCCTGATGATTAGTGATAGCACCTCTTCATACACCTCTTGGCCACTTGCATGTCTTCTTTGGTTAAATGTCTATTCAAGTCATTTGATGATCTTTTAATGTGTTTTTGTTTGATTTTGCTATTGAGTTGTAAGACTTCCTTGTAAATTTCGGATATTAATCTCTTATCAGATATATGGTTTGCAAATATTTTCTACCATACCATAATAGCCTTTTAATTCTGGTAATTGTTTTCTTTATTGCCCAGAATCTTTTTAGTGTGATGTGGTCTCATTTGTCTATTTTTGCTTCTGTTGTCTTTGCTTTTGATGTCATATATAAGAAATCATTTCTAGCATCAATGTAATGAAGGTTTTCCTCAATGCTTTCTTCTGGGAAGAAGAATTACAATTTCAGAAAGGTCTTAAACATTTATGTCTTTAATTTATTTTGAGTCGATTTTTGTGTATGGTGTAAGATAGAGGTCCAATTTCATTCTTACGCCTGTGAATATTCAGTTTTCTCAACACTATTCATTGAAGAGATAATCTTTTCCCCATTGTGTATTCTTAGCATGCTGGTTGAAGACTAGTTGATCAACTGTGAATGGGTAAAAACACAAGATCCAGCTGTATGCTGCCTGTAAGAGAAACACTTCAGGTTTAAGGACACACATAGGCTGAAAGTGAGGAGATGGAAAAAGATACTCCATGCAAATGGTAACCAAAAGAAAGCAAGAGTGGTTATATTTATACCAGACAAAATAGACTTTAAGTTAAAAACTGTCACAGGAGACATAGAAGGACATTATATAATCATAAAAGGGTCAATTCAGCAGGAAGATAAAGCAATTATAAATATATATGCTCCCAACATAAAAGTACCTAAATATATAAAGCAAATGTTGAGAAGTGAAAAGAGAAATAGACAGCAATATAACAATAGTAGGAGACATTAATATGCCACTTTCAATAATGGATAGAAAGTTCAGACAGAAAATCACTAATGAAACAGTAAATCAATAAGGAAATAGTAGACTTGAACAACATTATAGACAAAATTGGCCTAACAGACATCTATAGAATATTCAATGCAACAGCAGCAGAATACACATTCTTCTCAAGTGCACATGGTACATCTCCAGGATAGATCACATGTTAGGTCACAAAACAGGTCTTAACAATTTAATAAGATTGAAATCATACCATGTATCTTCCCAGTGTAATGAAACTAGAAATCAATAGCAGAAAGAAAATGGAAAAATTCACAAATATGTGAAAATTAACACATTCCTGAATAACCAATAGGTCAGAGAAGAAATCAAGAGGGAAATCATAAATTATCTTGAAAAAAATAAAAATGGAAACAACATACCACTTATAGGTCAGCAAAAGCAGTACCAACAGGGAGGATTATAACCACAAATTCTTACATTAAGAAAAAAGAGGGGCGAGCCCAGTGGCACAGTGGTTAAGTTGGCACATTCCACTTTGATGGCCTGGGGTTCACTTGTTGAGATCCTGGGTGTGGACCTATGCACTGCTTATCAAGCCATGCTCTGGCAGGCATCCCACATATAAAATAGAGGAAGATGGGCATGGATGTTAGCTCAGAGCCAATCTTCCTCGGCAAAAAGAGGAGGATTGGTGGTGGATGTTAGCTCATGGTTAATCTTCCTCAAAAAGAAAAAAGAAAGAAAAAAGAAAAATCTGAAATAAACAACCTAACTTTATACCTCAAGGAACTAGAAAAAGAAGAACAAACTAATTTCCAAATGAACAAGATAACAAAGATCAGAGCAGATATAAATGAAATAGAGACTAGCAAAACAATAAAAAAGATAACAAAACTAAGAGCTGGTTTTTGAAAAGATAAGCAAAATTGATAAACTTTTACCCATGCCAAGAAAAAAAGAGGATTCAAATAAATAAAATCATAAATGAAAGTGGAGACATTACAACTGATACCACAGAAATACAAAGGATCGTAAGAGACAACTTTAAATAATTATACATCAACAAATTGGATAACTTAGAGGAAATGGAAAAATTCCTTGAAATATACAACCTACCAAGACTGAATTATGAATAAATAGAAAATCTAAACAGGCCGATAATGAGTAAGGAGATTGGATCAGTAATCAAACACCTCCCAACAAACAAAAGCTCAGGACCAGATGGTTTCACGGTTGAATTCTACCAAACATTTAAAGAGGAATTAACACCAATCCTTCTCAAACTCTTCCAAAAAATTGAAGAGAAGGTACACTTTTGGACTCATTTTCCAAGGCCAGCATTATAGTGATCCCAAAGCCAGATAAGGACACTATAAGAAAAGAAAGCTATAGGCCAATATCCCTGATGAATATAGATGCAAGAATTCTCAACAAAATACTAGCAAAATGAATTTAAAAGCACATTAAAAGGATTATACAACCATGATTAATCTCGTCCCATAAGATTCATCCCTGGGATGCAAGGATGGTTCAACATATGCAAATCAATAAATGTGATACTTCACATTAGTAGAATGAAAGATAAAAATCACGTGACCATCTGAATAGATGTAGAAAAAGGATTTGACAAAATTCAACATCCTTTCATGATAAAAACTCTCAACTAATTAGGAATACAAGGAAAATATCTTAACATAATTAAGACCATCTATGAAAAGTCTGCTGCTAACATACTCAACAGTGAAAAACTAAAAGCTTTTATTCTAAGAATAGGAAAAAGGCAAGGATGACTACTCTTGTCACTTTTATTTAACACAATACTGGAAGTACTAATTGCATCATTTAGGCAAGACAAAGAAAGTAAAGGCATCCAAATCAGAAAGGAAGAGGTAAAATTACTTTTGTTTGCAGATGATATGATCATATATATGTAGAAAACCCTGAAGACTCCACAAAAATCTGTTAGAATAAATGAATTCAAAATAGTTTCAGGATACAAAAATCAACATACAAAAACCAGTTGCCTTTCTATGTACAGGAATACCTTGATTTATTGCACCTCATGTTATTCCACTTTGCATATATTGCAGTTTTTACAAATTGAAGGTTTGTGGCACTCCCGCAGACAGCAAGTTTATCGGTGCCATTTTTGCAACAGCATTTGGATACCAGAGAAATACAAAGGATTATAAGAGAATACTATGAAAAACTATATGCCAAGAAATTGTATAACCTAGAAGAAATGGATAAATTCTTAGAATCAGACAACCTCCCAAAGCTGAATCAAGAAGAAAGAGAATGTGAAAACCTCCCTAAAAACAAAAGTGCAGGACCGAATGGCTTCTCTGGTGAATTCTACCAAAAAATTCAAAGGAGATTTAATATCTATCCTTTTCAAACTATTCTGAAATATTGAAGAGGATAGGACACTTCTTAACTCAATCTATAAGGCTAACATTACCCTGATACCAAAACCACACAAGGACAACACAAAATAGGAAAACTATAGGCTAGTATCACTCATGAACATACATGCAAAAATCATCAACAAAATATTAGCAAATCAAATACAGCAATTCATTAAAAGGATCATACACCATGATCAAGTATGATTTATCCCAGGGATGCAGGAATGGTTCAGCATCCAGAAATCAATCAATGTGATATACTACATTAACAAAATGAGGAATAAAAATCACATGGTCATCTCAATAGATGCAGAGAAAGCATTTGACAGGATCCAACATATATATATGATAAAACCTCTGAGTAAAATGGGTATATAAGGAAAGTACCTCAACATAATAAATGGCATATATGACAAACTCACAGCCAACATCATACTTAATAGTGAAAAACTGAAAGCCATCCCTCTAAGAAGAGGAACAAGATGCGGGCCCACTCTTGCCATACTTATACAACATGCTACTGGAATTTTTGCCCATAGCAATTAGGCAAGAAAAAGAAATAAAGAGGATCCAAATTGGAAGGGAAGAAGTAAAACTCCGTTTGCAGATGACATGATTCTATACATAGAAAACCCTAAAAAATCTGCCAGAAAACTATTAGAAATAATCACCAACTACAGCAAAGTTGCAGGGTACAAAATCAACACACAAAAATCAATTGCATTTCTATACACTAATAATGAACTAGCAGAAAGAGAAGTCAAGAATACAATCTCATTTACAATCACAAAAAAAGAAAAACTATCTAGGAATAAATTTATCGAGGTGAAAGACCTATACACTGAAAACTATAAAACATGTTAAAAGAAATCAAAGAAGACATAAGCAAATAGAAAGATATTCTATGCCGATGAATTGGAAGAAAAAACATATTTAAAATTTCCATATTACCTAAAGCAATCTACAGATTCAATGCAATCGCAATCAGAATCCCAATGATAGAACAAAGAATCCTAAAATTTATACGGAACAACAAAAGACCCCGAATAGCAAAAGAAATACAGAGAAAAAAGAACAAAGCTGGAGGTATCACAATCCTTGACTTCAAAATATACTACAAAGCTATAGTAATCAAAACAGCATGGTAGTGGCAGAAAAACAGACCCACAGATCAATGGAACAGAATTGAAAACCCAGAAATAAAACTACACATCTATGGACAGCTAATCTTCAACAAAGGAGCCAAGAACATACAGTGGAGAAAGGAATGTCTCTTCAATAAATGTTGTTTGGAAAACTGGATAGTCACATGCAAAAGAATCAAAGTAGATCATTATCTTACACTATACACAAAAATTAGTCCAAAATGGATTAAAGACTTGCATGTAAGACCTGAAACCATAAAACTCCTCGAAGAAAATACAGGCAGTACACTCTTTGACATGGGCCTAGCAGTATCTTTTCAAATACCATGTCTACTCAAGCAAGGGGAATGAAAGAAAAAACAAACAAATGGGACTACATCAGATTAAAAAGCTTCTGCAAGGCAAAGGAAACCATTAACAAAACAAAAAGACAAGCCATCAACTGGGAGAAAATTTTGCAAATCATATGTTCAACAAGGGGTTAATTTCAAAAATACATAAAGAACTCATATAATTCAACAAAAACCACAACAAAATCCAATCAAAAAATGGGTAGAGGATAGGAATAGACCTTTTTCCAAAGAAGATATGCAGATGGGCAACAGGCACATGAAAAGGTGTTCAACATCACTAGTTATTAGGGACATGCAAATGAATATTACAAAGAGATTTCACCTTACGCCTGTCAGAATGGCTATAAGTACCAAGACAAGAAATAACAAATGTTGGAGAGGATGTGGAGAAAAGGGAACCCTCATACACTGCTGGTGGGAATGCAAACTCGTGCAGCCACTATGGAAAACAGTATGGAAATTTCTCAAAAAATTCAAAATAGAAATACCACATGATCCAGATATCCCACTACTGAGAATTTATCCAAAGAACATGAAATCAACAATTCAAAGAGATTTATGCATCCCTAGGTTCATTGCAGCACTACACACAAAGCCAAGATGTAGAAGGAATCCAAGTACCCATCAATGGATGAATGGATATAGAAGATGTCTATATATACATAGTGGAATACTACTCAGCCATAAAAAAGACAAAATTGCAGCATTTGCAACAACACGGATGGACTTTGAGGATATTATGCTAAGTGAAATAAGCGAAGACAGAGAAAGACAAACATGGTATGATTTCACTCATACGTGGAAGATAAACAAACACATGGATAAGGAAAACAGTGATTACCAGAGGGGAAGGGGGTAGGGAGAAGGCAAAAGGGGTAAATGGGCACATATGTATGCTGATGGATAAAAACTAGACTATTGGTGGTAAAAACAATGCAGTCTATACAGAAACTGACATATAATAATGTGCACCTGAAATTCATACAATGTTATAAGCCAATATGACCTCAATAAAATAATAATTAAAATAAGAAGTTAGGCTAATTAACAACCCTACAATGGCCTCTAAGTATTCAGGTGAAAGAAAGAGTTGCATATCTCTCATTTTAAATCAAAAGCTGGAAATGATTTAGCTTAGTGAGGAAGGCACGTTGAATGCTGATACAGGGCGAAAGCTAGGCCTCTTGTGCCAGTTAGGCAAGTTCTGAATGCAAAGGAGAAGTTCTTGAAGGAAATTAAAAGTGCTGCTCCAATGAACACATCAATAGTAAGAAAGCCAAACAGCTTTATTGCTGATATGGAGAAAGTTTTAGTGGTCTGGATAGAAGATCAAACCAGCCACAACATTCCTTTAAGCCAAAGTCTAGTCCAGAGAATAGTCCTAACTGTCTTCAATTCTATAAAGAGTGACAGTAGAGAGGAAGCTGCATAAGAGAAGTCCAAAACTAGCAGATGTTGCTTCATGAGGTTTAAGGAGAGAAGCTGTCTCCATAACATAAAAGTGCTGTCTCCATAACATAAAAGAGCAAGGTGAAGCAGCAAGCATGGATATAGAAGTTGCAGCAATTTATGCAGATGATCTAGCTAAGATAATTAGCAAAGGTGGCTACACTAAACTACAGATTTTCAATGGAGACACAACAGCCTTATACTGGAAGAAGATGCCATCTAGGACTTTCATAGCTAGAGAAAAGTCAATGCCTGGCTTCAAAGCATCAAGGGACTGGCTGATTGTCTTGTTGGGGGTAATGCAGTTGGTGACTTTACGTTGAAGACAATGCTCATTTACCATTCCGAAAATCTTAGGGCCCTTAAGAATTATGTTAAATCTACTCTGCCTGTGGTCTATAAATGAAAGAACAAAGTCTGGGTGACAGCACATCTACTTACAACATGGTTTACTGAATATTTTAAGCCCACTGTTGAGAACTACTGCTCAGAAAAAAAGATTGCTTTCCAAATATTACAGCTCAGTGACAATGCATCTGGTCACCCAAGAGCTCTGATGGAGATGTACAACAAGATTAATGTTGTTTTCATGCCTGCTAACACAACATGCATTCTGAAGCCCACAGATCAAGGAGCAACTTCGACTTTCAAGCCTTATTATTTAAGAAATACATTTCATAAGGCTATAGCTGCCATAGATAGGTGATTCCTTTGATGAATCTAGGGCAAAGTAAATTGAAAATCTTCCAGAAAGGAGTAAACATTCTAGATGTCATTAAGAACATTCGTGATTCATGGGAATAGGTCATCAATATTTACAGGAGTTTGGAAGAAGCTGATTCCAACACTCATGGATGACTTTGAGGGGCTCAAGACTTCAGTGGAGGAAGTAATTGCAGATGTAGTGCAAATAGCAAGAGAAGTAGAATTATAATTGGAGCCTGAAGATGTGACTGAATTGCTGCAATCTCATGATAAAACTTTAATGGACGAGGAGTTGCTTCTTATGGATGAGCAAAGAAAGTGGTTTCTTGAGATGGAATCTACTCCTGATGTAGAAGCTGTGAAGATTGTTGAAATAACAAAGGATTTAGATTATTACATAAATTTAGTTGATAGAGCGGTGGTGGGGTTTAACAGAGTTGACTCCAATTTTGAAAGAAGTTCTACTGTGGGTAAAATGCTATCAAACAGCATTGCATGCAACAGAGAAATCATTCATGAAAGAGTCAACTGACATGTTGAACTTCATTGTTGTCTTAAGAAATTGCCACAGCCACCCAACCTTCAACAACCACCACTTTGATCAATCAGCAGCCATCAACATCAAGGCAAGACCCTCCACCAGCAAAAACATTAAAACACACTGAAGGCTCAGATGATGGTTAGCATTTTTTAGCAATAAAGCATTTATTAATTAAGGTATGTAATTTCTTTAGACATAAAGCTATTGCACACTTAATAGACAAGAGTACAGTGTAAATATAACTTTTATATGCACTGGGAAACCAAAAAATTTGTGTGACTATCTTTGTTGTGATATTGGCTTTATTGCAGCGGTCCAGAATCAAACCCACAATACTTCCAAGATGTGCCTGTATTCACAATAAACTATCTGAAAAAAAAATTAAGAAAACAATCCCATTTATAATATCTCCAAAAAGGATAAAACATTTTGAAATAAACTGAACAAAGGAAGCGAAAGATGTTTACAACAAAAACTATTAAACATTGATATATTAGAATAAAGGACACAAATAAATGGAAAGACTCCCATGTTCATGGATAGGAAGACTTACTACTGTCAAAATGTCCATACTATCCAAAGAGATTTACAGATTCAATGCAATCCTTTCAAAATTCCAATGGCATTTTTTTACAGAAATAGAAAAAATAATCCTGAAATTTATATGGAACCACAATGGATCTCAAATAGCCAAAACAATCTTGAGAAAGTATAACATAGTTGGAGCTATCATATTTTGTGATATGCAGACCAATGGAACAGAATATAGAGGCCGGAAATAAATCTACACAGATATTCTTTGTTAGAGTGAGGAAGTCATCTTCTATTCTTAGTTGGTTGATAGGTTTTTTAATCCTGAATTTTGTCAAATTCATTTTCTGCCTCTACTGAAATGATTTTCAATGAAATAGTATAGCTTTTCACCTTTCTATATATGTGTGTGTGTGTGTGTATATATATATGTATATATTTATTTATTTATTTTTGATGAGGAATATTGGCCCTAAAGTAACATCTGTTGCCAATGTTCTCTTTTTGCTTGAGGAAGATTGTCTCTGAGCTAACATCTGTGCCAGTCTTCCCCCATTTTGTCTATGGGACTCTGTCACAGCATGGCTTGATGATCAATGTGTAGGTCTCTGCCCAGGATCCAAAACCGTGGACCCCAGGCTGCTGAAGTGGATCCCATGAACCCAACCACTATGCCACCAGGCTGGACCCTCACCTTTATATTTTTAACGTGGCATATTATACTATTGGACTTTCTTATGTTAAACCAATCTTGCATACCCGGGATAAACCCCATTTGATCACGATGTAGTATTCTTTTTATGTATTGCTGGTTTAATTTCCTAATATTTTGTTAAAGATTATTTCATATATGCTCACTAAGGATATTTATCTGTAGCTTTTATTTTATAATATCTTTGTCTGGTTTTGATGCCAGGATAATGCTGACCTTTTTAAATGAGTTGGTAAGTATTCCTTCATTTTCTGCATGAGTGTGTAAGTTGACATTATTTCTTAGGTAGAATTCATCAGTGAAGCTGTGCCTTGAGTGTTTTTTTGTGGGAAAGATTATAATTAGGTGTTCAATTTCTTTAAAAGACATAGAGCTTTAATATTTTCGATTTCTTCTTGTCTGAGTTTTAATAATTTGTATCTTTCAAGGTATTTCCCAATTTTAAGTTGTTAATTTTACCAGTATAAAGTTGTTTACAATATTTCCTTATTATCATTTTTATATATACCTGTAAAATCTCAGTGATGTCCTCTCTTTAATTTCAGACATCAATAATTTCTCTATATCTTTATCTACTTATTCTATCTGTTGCTATCTCTCTGATCAATTTGATAAGTCTAGTGAAAACACATATAAAAAATGAACAAAACATTGAACAGATTCCACCCAAAATGGCATAAAAATGGTAAATAAGCACATGAAAAGATGTTCATACCATTAATTATTGCTGAAATACAATTTAAATCAAATTAGATATCCCTACACACTGGTTAGAATGACTAAATAAAAATAATTGACAATACCAAGTGCTGATGAGGATGTGGATCAATCTAAACTCATACATTGTTGGTGGGAGTGCAAAATGGCATAGCCACTTTGCAAAACAGTTTGGCAGTCTCAGAGAGTTATTCATATGTTTGCCATACAACTGAGCAAACCCACTGTTAGGTGTTTGTTCAGGAGAACAGGAAACTCTAGTTCATACAAAACCTGGATGCAAATGTTTAGAGTGACTTTATAGAAACAACCCAACTCTGGTGAATGAATAAACTGTGGTACATTCATACAATGGAATATTACCCAATAAAACAGGAAAAAATTTCTGAAACACAACACGGATGGCCCCCAAATGCATTACCTAAGTGAAAGAAATCAGACTCAAAAGGCTACATCATGTATGATTATATTTAGATGATATTCTGGAAAAGGCAAAATTATAGGAACAGAAAACAGATCAGTATTTACCAGAGCCGGGTGTTGGTGGAATAGGATGACTCCAAAGGAACATAAGGAATTTGAGATGATGGAATTGCGCTATATTTTTATTGTATAGTGGTTACATGACTTATGTGGTTCTCAAAACTGATAGAACTGCATACCAAGAACTTATGTTATTGCATGTAAATTCTACTGCAATTAAAAAAAATCATACTGTATGTAATCTTCTGCAATTGGCTCTTTTCATTCAATACAATGTTTCTAATACTTATCTACGTTGTGTGTGTAGTTCTAGTTCTTTGACTTTCTCTGCTGTATAATATTGTATTATGTATATATTTCACACATATTTATCCATTCTCCTGCAAAAATATTTTGGAGTTATTTTTCAGTTCTTTTTATATTATGCACAATACTGTTCCAATAATTCTGGAACAAACCTCATTGTGCACATATGCTAGAATTTTCTGAGCTATATAACTAGCAGTAGAATTGCAGACATTTAGGGTATATGCCCTGTTCAACTTTACTAAACAAGACATTTTATTCTCAAGTGGTAGATCCGATGTACACTCACATCTGAAATGTTTACTAAATAATTTTCAAGGTTTCACATTTTCACCTGTCCTTAGTATTGTCAGACATCTTAAGTTTTGCACCCTGGTCAGTGTACAATAGTATCTTTTTATGGTCTTAATTGGCATCTTCCTGGTTACTATTGAGATGGAGCTTCTTTTCATGTTTTTGTTTTCTTGCTATTCCTATTTCCTCTTTTTCTTCTTTGTGCATTTTCCCATTGCATTGTCTTTACCTTTTTGATTCATAGAGGATATTAAAGTAGTCTTAATTTAATCCTTTGTTAGTTTTTATGTGATACAAACAGGTTATATCATTTTTTGACATCTTTTCACTTTCTTTATGATGTCTTGATTGGTATTCAGAAGTTATTAATTTCAATGTAGCAAATTTATCAATATCTTATTTTTAGTGCTTTCTGTATCTTGTTTAAAAATGTGTTCTAAGGACCAGCCCAGTGCCGCAGTGGTTAAGTTTGCATGCTCTGCTTTGGCAGCCTAGGGTTTGCGGGTTCAAATCCTGGGCGAAGACCTACACACCGCTTATCAAGCCATGCTGGGGTAGGCATCCCACATATAAAAGTAGAGAAAGATGGGCATAGATATTAGCTCAGGGCCTATCTTCCTCAGCAAAGAGAGGAGGATTGGCAGTGGATGTTAGCTCAGGGCTAATCTTCCTCAAAAAAAAAAAAAGAAGTGTTCTAAACTGAGGGTCATAAAGATAATTTATATTTGCTTCTAAATGTTTTTAAAGTTTTATTCCTCACATTTAACAGTTTATTCAATGTGAAATAAGTTTTTGTGTATGGCACGAGGTAGAGATTCAATTTAATTTGTTACATATGCATAACCAATTGTCTCCAAATCATTTATTGAAAATCCTTTTTTTCTATAATGATCTGAAAATTCACTTCTGTTATATCTCAAGCTTAGATATATGTACGAGTCTAGTGCTCTTTCTTGTTCCACTGGGGTTCTCTTCCTATGCCAGTAGTACACCTTGTAATTATTATTCTGTTATGATACATCTTGATATCCAATTGGGTACGTTCCCCACTCTTCAGGATCATCTTCTTTAGTATTGCATATGAGATCTAAAAGCTTCATTAGATTCAAGTTAATTTTGCCAAGAATACTTAATAGGTGATCTTGTGTGTTTCCTATTGCATATACTTTCAGGTACTACCACTACTAATGATGCTAAGTTTGCTTGTTTGTTTAAAATGCTAACAGCCACATCTTCCTTTTATAAAGTAACATTTTTCCCCTTTAGAATTATCAAGTAATCTGTGGAGTGAAACTTTGCCACCTTTTAAAATATTTTATAATAAATCAATGAGGTGTAGCTGAATCCATTATTCATTGGGGCTTGCAAAATAGTTACTGTCTACAATTATTTTTCTCTATTACTAGCAGGCATTTTCTGTAAAGAGGAGCTTTCCCTCATCAAGATAAGGTAAAGTATAATTTACTCCCAAAAGGCCTGAATTAAATGCTTAATTATTTCCTTTACCAATTTTCAGAGTAAGGATTTGATGTAGTCATTGCCTTCAATGAAAGCCAAGTTTTGTTTTTCGTTTTTTCTGTCTGTTGTTGTGTATCTTATGGACTCCTGGATTTTTATTAATGTGTTAAATCAACTACAGTAATTATTCCTTTTGATGCAAATTGCCTCAAAATTGACCAGTGTCTTTTGGACATAATCTCATCTTTCTCTGAGTATTTCCCTACCATTAATCATAAAATGCCCAGGCTCATCTTGTACTTTTCCTGCTACAGACTGGCAGTTTCTCTAGCTCAGTCCCAGTTTCAGTTTATCCACTTGTTGCTCTAATTTTCAGCTTTTTCTTTCTGGCCTCTGGCCATTTCCTCTAGATTTTTGTTGTTGTTGTTGTTTGAAGTTCAGGTATGCATTTCTTTTTCAACTCCAAATATTCATTCATTACCAGCTATGGGCCAGATGCTGTTCTAAAGATACAGAAGTGAGCAAAACAAAATCTCTGATCTCAAGGAGCTTACATTGCAAGAATGCATGTTACATTAGCGGATATTGTGATCTGGCAATTTTAGGTATTGTGTGGTTTTAAGGTAATCTAGCCACGAATGATAATTTGTAAAATTTTATATCAGTTTTCAGAACGAATTTTTGGAAAAAACAGAAAATAGGAAGTCCATTAGGAAAGAATCGCTGTACTCCAAGTATAAGGTAGCTAGACTAGTAGGTAAAAGTGAGAATGGAGAAGAAAAGTTGGATTGCAGGAATCTCGTGAAGGAAGAAATGATAGAATTTTGTAATAGTTTAATAAAAAGGCATGATACAGAGGAAAATGTCAAAGTTAGCTCTAGATACTCTTCCCTGGAGGACTAGTAGAACGGCTACAACACTAACAGGAGCATAGCTAGTGTGAATGGGTGGGCAGAAAAAAAATCTCTCTTAGCAGGTATGAACTGTGTCTCTATATTTAATATTCCATGCAGTGCATTGCATGTCTCTATATTTAATATTCCACGCAGTGCATTGCATTAACTTAATGCATTTGAAAAAGGCAGTGGAACACCTATGTAGACACGGCTCAAGGTGACTGAAAATATAGACCTAAGAGAGTAAGTGACAGGATTACAGGTTAGGAGGGGGAGTGGAGTGTCTTCTTTGTATCCCTAGAGCCTGGTTTGATCTTTGGCATAAAGCTGGCCCTCAGTATTTATTGAGTAAAACAATGTAAGTCATTTGCATAGATGTGATAGCTGAGCCCATGGGAATAGATCTGAATCAGAGGACATTTACTTGCTAAGGTTCAGAAACATCCCTTTTTTCCTATGGCCTGCATTGCCAAGTCGCCTGATTCAAAGGATACAATTGCAAACGTACCTCGAGTTATGGATAACTAGGGGAGGAGTTGGAATTTCAGGAGCCGTTTTTGTGTGGGGTCGGAGGAAGGTGTATTATAGATTTAGGATATCAAAGTGGAAGTGACAGATTCGCCACTAAATCAAAGTTGATATTAATCGTATTCATCTTGTACAAGGGTGAGACTATCTCCACAAATTAAAGCTTCTCAGTGCAAACAGTGCAGTTCCTTTTCCACAATGCCTCCAAATATAAACCTCACTTTGCAGGGTATTAGTTGAAGGCTGGACCGCTCCATAGCATTCTGTAGTTAATTGATTCCCTCTCCTTCCCAAACCAGGACCTGAAATACCAATTCGGCTGACTGGGACGACTTTTTTTCAATTCCTATTATGCGGGGAAGGGGGGATGACTAGCGCGCCGCTCCTTAACCACGCATGCCTAAATCTGCCGCAGAGACCTTCGCGCTCTGCCTCATGCTGCGTCAGATGAGTTCCAGCGGCCAGGCCCTCATACTGAGGCTGCGCACTTCGGTGCCGCGGAGCAAACGCATGCGCCTTGAGGCGAGGCTAGCAGAGGCGGCCCTGGGCGGCGCCAGTGTTTTGGAGCCTGGGAGCTGTGGGAGGAGTCTGCGGCCTCACCGTGGTAACCGCAGCGCCGCTGCTGCCCCGCCTTGCAGGCCTCAGGACTGTCATCGCCTTTGGGTGTGGGGGTACTTTGGTCACTGTCCCCGGAAATAGCCCCGCCGGCCTCTTCAGATACCCCCACCCTCCCCACGCCGCCGCCGCCGCCATGCAAGGGGAGGACGCCAGATACCTCAAAAGGTGACGACTCCCCAAGGCTCGGTCTACTCTCCTCGCCCGGGCCCTGAGGAGATCCTTAGAGGTTCTTGGGTTGGCCGTGAGGTGTCTCTGGGCAAAGCTAGAAGCTTAGAGGAGGGATGGGAGACGGGGGGAGAAGTCACGGGAAGGGAGGGTAAAGGTGAATTGGGGAAAGAGGAGCTTGGTGGGCGAGGTTCTCCAGCCCTTACCTGCCTCGGCGGGGCCCTGACGGCGTCGAAGCTGGTGTCTTTGCTACATTACATTGTTCCGGGGAGAGGGGCGGAGGGCGGAGTAAACCGCGGCTTCCTAACCTCCCCCCCCCCCCCCCCCCCCCCCCCCGCCCCCCCCCCCCCCGACTCTCTATTTTTCTCTAATAGATAAATCCCGCGGGAGCCTGGGGATGAAGTCTTCTGGCACCTCCCCTCTGTGTCTTCAGTTTGGGATTCACTGTCGTGGGGGTTTGAAATGATGAAGGTCAAACATGTGGTGGCTTGTAATTTATGGGAGGCTGGGAGATGTGATGAGATGTTACTTTCCAGCCTGTTTCTGCTTTCCTCATTCATTTCATCCATTTCACTGCCATGTATACAGTATAATTTTTGTAGGAGGTTCATAATTATCAAGAGGTTTGTTCAGGAGCTTGAAGGGGAGCAGCCGTACTTTCTTTAGTTCGAAAATATTTGTAGTATCAATTACTCTTCAAAGAAAATTATAATCTGTTCTGATTATTTGTTTGACTCCTTTTAAGGATAAGATCATCCCTGATAAAAAGGGTACCTCTCACTGGACCAAGAGTTAGAAATGATCCAATAGAAACAAACCTTAATTAGGACTCTCCATTTTTAGTTAAGTCCTTATTACTGATTGGGAAGGTCACATGTATTCTTTTGGACATAGTTTCCTTATCTAAAAATGGGGCAGATATTACCTTATGAAGATATGAAGACCAAATATGAAAATACTTTTAAAAGATAAAACGTGTGTAAGGTGGTGGCATTATTTCAAATCATAATATACTTTTACTGAATATGTTTATCCTGGTGATCTAACCTTTAATTGACTCTTAAAAAGGATTCAGACAATTGTAAAATCAACCAACCAACCAACCATCTGCACTGTCTTTGCAGGACTGAGGCGTATATTGCCTGCCTTTCTCATTTTATATAAATGTATCTGAAACTGTCAAATAATCAGGCTTTATTAGTAAAATTTTTAAAAAGGAATATAATCATAGCAAGTATATAGTCAGTATTTCCTCACTAAATGTTGCTTACATTGATCTTTTAAAATATCTCTGTTGAAACTTTTGTGACAGAAGAACATAAAAAATTCTCTTTTAACTTTAAAGTCAAGATTTTTCTAGAGCGAAGAGTGACTATTATACCATTAGCTTATTTTAATGTAAGATAATTGTTCCAGAAGATAGTTTTTCTTAGGATTCTTGTACCCATATGGACCCTTACGCATACTATGAGTTGTAGTTCTCAACCTATTGCTTACTTTTAAAGCCATATCACCTAGAGTTCAAAAATAAAGTTGAACTAGTCACTGTAATGGTTGAAGTAAAATAAGGTCAGAATCTGAAAAGGTTGAAATACACACCTCTCAATTTTGTCTAATTTTGACAATATAAGTAATAAAAAGTTTGCATTGCCTGCTTTCAGGTTAGAAATATGCAACTGGCATATAATCACACAGGCCTGATGGTTTAAGATGTCTGACAGACCCTTCCATTTTAATTAGTTCTTTGATAATGATTACATGTATTCTTTTTGTAATATTTTTACTTTTATATTTTGGTTTTAACCAGATAGCATATGTTTTTAATCTAATTGATTCATTCTAATTTTAATTAGTTAATTTCAGTGGTTTCATTGTAGCTATCACTCAGGAATGTGTAATCTCTTTATGTTTACATTTGTAATAGATTATAGATTTAGAAATCGTGTTTCATTTTTTGTTCTGCTACCAGTTAGTGTTTTGATTCAATAGTAGTTAATAAATACTTACCAAAACCTAGCGTATGCCTAGCATTGTTCTGGTCACTGGGGAAATGATTTAATAGGCACGGTTCATATTCTCAATCAGATATACACACAAATAAATAGTTAACATCAGGTAATTTTTTTTTTCCTCCTCTTGAAACTCTCCGATGGCTTTCCGTTGCTCTTAGAGTTGGAGCACCTACCTTTTCGGCTTCCTCTCTCTGCTCCCTTCCCACCCCCAGTAATTCCATACTTCAGCCTTACGGGAATAACTTCTTTTAGATCCCTATGTGTTTCAGTGTTAGTTTCCAAGTGCCCTTCCCGTTGTCTGAAACTTGCCTTGTTCTTCACTCAGGAAAATCTTCATTTTTCCTATTTTAGCGTAAATGTCGCTTTTTCCAGAAAGTCTTTCCTGGGCCGCCCTTTCCCACCCCACAATCTATGTCAGATGTACCTGGTAGCTTCACATGATACCTAATACCTTGTCTTTCCCTAGTCTTGCTACTTTATTTTTATTGTTTGTCTTTATTACTGGTCTACAAGCTTCAAACGGGTAAGGTACTATGTATTTTACTTCCCATTGTATCCAGGCACCCAGCACAGTGCCTGGAACATAAGTACTCACTAAATAGTTATTAAATAAAGTGAGAATAAGGCTACAAAGAAAAATGGGTCAAATCATATAGGATTTATAAGCTGCAGTAAAGAGTTGAGACTTACAAGAGGAATGGGGAGCCACTGAAGGATTTTAAGAGTTAAGGGCATTCATTCAATCATTCAGTAGTTATTTGAAATCCTACCATGTAAAAGTCACTCAGCCAAGTGATAAAAAGTATTAGATGAATGAGATGTGCGTTCTCTGCCTTTATCGTGCTTATAATGTCACAAGGAATACAGACTTTAGAAAGTATATTATCAGAAGTAGTTATTTTATTGTATTTATAAGTGCTGTAAGTAGATGATAAGTGAAATAGTCAGATTCCTCAATTTATTGCATTTCCCTTTATTGCGCTTTGCAGATAACTGTTTTTTTCCAAAGACCCTCCACCAGCAAAAAGATTTCCACTTACTGAAGGCTCAGATGATGGGTAGCATTTTTTAGCAGTAATGTATTTTTTAATTAAGGTGTATACATTTTTTTTAGACATACTGCTATTGCACACTTAATAGCCTACAGTATAGTGTAAACATAACTTTTATATGCACTGGGAAACCAAAAAATCTGTGGGACTCGCTTTATTGTAATATTAGCATTATTGTGATGGTCTGGAGCCAAACTTGCAACATCTCTGAGGTATGCCTGAAGTATGGTCTTTGTGTAAAGCTTTTTTCACACAGTATAATGTTTTCAGCAGTCATCCATTTTTTAACATTCATCAGTACTTCATTCTTTTTAGTAGCTGAATAAAAATCCATTGTATGGATATAGCACATACTGTTTATCCGTTCGTCTGTTGATGGACATCTAGATTGTTTCCATCTATTGGCTATTGTGAATGAAGGTGCTGTGAACACTCCTGTAATAGTTTTTGTTTGAACACGTGTTTTCACTCTTTGGGTATATACCTAGTTGTTGCTGGGTTATATACTAATTCTATGTTTAACTTATCGAGGAACCAACAAACCATTTTCCACAGTGGCTGCACCATTTTATGTTCCCACCAGCAATGTATGGAGTTTCAGTTTTTCTGGATCCTCACCAACATTTGTTATTTTCTGTTATTTGTTTTTGTTTTTGTTTTTTAAGTTATGACCATTCTAATGGATGTGAAATGATTCTATTGTAGTTTTGATTTACATTTCCCTAGTTACTAGTGACATTAAGCACCTTTAATATCCTTTTTGGACTTTGTCTATCTTCTTTGGACAAAAGAGTTCTTTGTGTGTCCTGGATTCTAGAGCTTTATCAGATAAATGATTTGCAAATATTTTGTCTTGCTCTGTGAATTGTGTTTTCATTCTCTTCATAGTATCCTTTGATATACAAAAGTGTTAAATTTATTTTTTCTTTGATTGCTGTTGCTTTTGATGTCATTATTTAAGAAACCATCACCAAATCCAAGGTCATGAAAATTTGCCCCTTTGTTTTCTTCTAAGGGTTTTTTAGGTTTAGCTCTTAAATTTATGTCTTTGATCTATTTTGAGTTAATTGTGTGGTGGGAGTTGAGAGTACAATTTCATTCTTTTACATGTGGATATCCACTTGTCCCAGCACCATGTGTTAAAGGGATTGTTCTTTCCCCCAATGAAAGTCTTGCCACCCTTGTTGAAAGTCAGTTGATTGTAGATGTAGGTGTTTATTCCTGGACTCAATTCTATTCCACTGATCTATATGTCTGTCTTTATGATAGTACCTCACTATTTTGATTACTGTAGCTTTGTAGTACATTTTGACATCAGGAAGTTTGAGTCTTGAAACTTAGTTCTTCCTTTTCAAGATTGTTTTGGCTCTTCAGGGTCTCTTGTGTTTCCATATGAATTTTAGGATCACTTTTACATTTCTGCAAAAAAGGCTTTGGGATTTTGATAAGGATTGTATTGAATCTTTAGATCACCTTGAGGAATATTGCCATATTAAAAATATTAAGTTGTACAGTCTGTGAATATGGATACTTTCCGGTTATTTAGCTCTTATTAATTTCTTTCAGCAAAGTTTTGTAGTTTTCAGTGTATAAGTATTACACCTCCTTGCTTAAATTTATCCCTTAGTATTTTATTATTTTCAGTTGTAAATGGAATTGTTTTCTTAATTTCCCTTTCAGGATTTTCAGTGCTAGTATAATGAAATACAATTGATTTTCTGTGTATTGATGGTGTATTCTGCAACTTTGCTGAGTTTATTGGCTCTGACAGTTTTCACCATCAGAGATCATGTCATCTGCAGATAGAGATGGTTTTACTTCTTCCTTTTCAATCTAGACTCCTTTTATTTCTTTTCCATTCCTCATTGCTCTGGCTTGAACTTCCAGTACTATGTTGGATAGAAGTCGTGAAAGGAGACACCCTTGTCTTGTTCCTTATCTTAGCAGGAAAACTTTCATTCTTTCACCATTGAGTATAATATCAGCTGTAGATTTTTCATAAATACCCTTTATCATATTGAGGAAATTTTCTTCTATTCCTAATTTATTGAATGCTTTTATCATGAAAGGATTGTTGGGTTTTGTCAAATCTTTTTCTGCATCGATTGAAATAATCATGTATATTTTTTCTTCATTCTATTAATGTACTTTCTTACATTGACTGATTTTTATATTTTGAATCTCCCTTGCATTCTTAGGATAAAATCTACTTGATCATGGTGTATAATACTTTCAATATGCTGCTGGATACTGTTTGCTAGTATTTTGAGGATTTTTAAATCTATATTCATAAAGGATATCTATTTCTATCTATATTCATAAAGGCTATTCTTAAGTGATATTATATTCATAAAAGATATTCTATTTTAGTGGTGTCTTTGTCTTGCTTTGGTATGAGGGTAATGCTGGCCTCATAGAATGAGTTAGGAAGTATTCCTTCTTTTTCTATTTTTTGGAAGAGTTTGAAAAGGATTGATGTTAATTTTTCTTTAAATACTTGGTAGAATTCACTGGTGTAACTATCTGGTCCTGGACTTTCATTTTGGGGAAAGTTTTTGATCACTGATTCAACCTCTTTACTTATTATAGGCCTATTCAGAATTTCTCTTCCTTTGGAGTCAGTTTTGGTAGTTTGTGTGTTTCTGGGAATTTGTCTCTTTTATCTAAGTTATCTAATTTTTTGCCTTAGTTTTTGTTCATAGTATTCTTTTTATCTCTGTAAGATCAGTAGTAATATCTCACTTTAATTTTCCGTTATAGTAATTTGAGGCTTTTCTCTTTTTTCCTTAGGTTAAAGGTTTGTTGATTTTGTTGATCCTTTCAAAGAACTAACTTTCGACTTTTTAAATTTTCTCTATTGCTTTTTTATTCTCTATTTCTTTTATCTCTGTCTTTATCTTTATTATTTCCTTCCTTCTACTAGCTTGGGGTTTAGCTTGCTCTTTTTCTAGTTCCTTGAGGTGCGAAATTAGGTTATTGATTTGAAATCTTTTTTTATTGAGATATAATTGATGTATAACATTATATTAGTTTCAAGTGTACAACATAATGATTTGTACATATTGTCAAATGATCACCACAGTAAGTGTAGTTAACATCCATTGCCTCACAGTAACAATTTTTTTCTTGTGATTAGAACTTCTGAGATTTACTCTCTTAGCAATTTTCGAATATATAGTACTGTATTATTAACTGTGGTCACCATGCTGTACATTACATTCCCAGGACTTAGTTATTTTATAACTGGAAGTTTGTACCTTTTGACCACCTTCACCTATTTCACCCAACACCCACCTCCCACCTCTGGCAAGCATCAATCTGTTCTTTGTGTCTATGAGTTTGGGTTTTGTTTTGTTTTTAGATTCCACATATAAGTGAGATCATAAAAGACAGTCTTTTCTCTCTATTTCACGTACCATAATGCTCTCAAGTACCATCCATGTTGTTGCAAATGGCAAGATTTTTTTCTTTTTTGTGGCTGAATAATTCATGTATATGTATACCATATCTTGTTTTTGTGCCAATACCGTACTGTTTTGATCATTGAAGCTTTGTAATATAGTTTGAAATCAGGAATTGTGGTGCCTCCACTTTGTTCTTCTTTCTCAAGGTTGCTTTGGCTATTTGGGATCTTTTGTGGTTCCATACAAATTTTAGAATTGTTTGTTCTCTTTCTGTGAAAAATGCCATTGGGATTTTGAGACAGATTGCATTGAATCTGTAGATTGCTTTGGGTAGTGTGGACATTTTAACAATATTTATTCTTCTCATCCATGAACATGGAATTGCTTTCCATTTATTTGTGTCTTCTTCAATTTCTCTCATCATTATCTTATAGCTTTCAATGTACAGATCTTTCACCTCCTTGGTTAAATTTATTTCTAGGTATTCTATTCTTTTGGATGCAGTTGTAAATGGGATTGTTTTCTTAATTTCTTTTTCTGATAGTTTATTATTAGTGTATAGAAACAATTGATTTTTGTGTGTTAATTTTGTATCCTGCAACTTTATTGAATTTATAAGTTCTTACAGTTTTTTGGTGGAGCCTTTAGGTTTTTTTATGTACAATATCATGTCATCTGCAAATAGTGATGGTTTTACTTCTTCCTTTCTGATTTGGATTTTTTTTTTTCTTGCCTAATTACTCTGGCTAGGACTTCCAATACTATGTTGAATAGAAGTGGTGAGGGTGAGCATCCTTGCCTTGTTCCTCATCTTTAAGGAAAAGCTTTCAGCTTTTCACCATTGCGTATGATGTTAGCTTGGGCTTGTCGTATGTGGCCTTGATTATATTGAAGTACATTTTTTCTGTACCCACTTTGTTGAGAGTTTTTATCATAAATGGGTATTGACTTTTGTCAAATGCTTTTTCTGCATTTATTGAGGTGATCATATGACTTTTATCTTTCATTTTGTAAACTTGATATGTCATATTGATTTGCATTTATTGAACCATCCTTACATTGCTAGAATAAATCCCATTTGATCATGGTTTCTGATCCTTTAAAGGTATTGTTGAATTTGGTTTGCTAGTATTTTGTTGAGGATCTACATTCATCAGGGATGTTGGCCTATAATTTTTTTTCTTCTGGCACCCTTGTCTGGTTTGCTATCACGGTAATTCTGGCCTTGTGAAATAAGTTTGGAAGTATTCCCTCCTCTTCTGTTTTTTGGAGGAGTTTGAGAATAATTGGTATTAATTCTTCTTTAAATGTTTGGTAGAATTCACCAGTGAAACTGTTGGGTCTGGACTTTTGTTTGTTGGGAGTTTTTTGATTACTGATTCGATCTTTTTACTAGTAATTGATCTGTTCATATTTTCTTTTTCTTCATGATTCAGTCTTGATACATTCTATGTTTCTAAGAATTTACCCATTTCTTCTAGGTTGTCAAATTTATTGGTGTATAATTGTTACAAGTAATCTCTTGTGATCCTTTGTATTTCTGTAGTGTCAATTGTAATACCTCCTCCTTCATTTCTGATTTTATTTATTTGAGTCCTCTTATTTTCTTGGTAAGTCTAGCTAAAGGTTTGTCAATTTTGTTTATCTTTTCAAAGGACTAACTCTTAGTTTTATTGATCTTTTCTGTTGTCTTTTTAATATCTATTTCATTTATTTCTGCTCTGATCTTTGTTATTTCCTTCTTTCTGCTAATTTTGACTTCATTTGGTCTTCTTTTTCTAGTTCCTTGAGGTGTAAAGTTAGATTGTTTATTTGAGATCTTTCTTTTTTCTTAATATAGGCATTTATCTATATTAACTTCCCTCTTAAAACTGCTTTTGCTGCATTCTTTAAGTTTTTGGTATATTGTATTACCGTTTTCCTTTGTCTCAAAGTATTTTTTGATTTCTCTTTTGATTTCTTCTTTGACCCATTGGTTGTTCAGTAGCATGTTGTTTAATCTCCACATATTTGAGAATTTTCCCGTTTTCTTCTTGTAATTGATTCTGTTTTCATACTTTTGTGGTTGGAAAAGATGCTTGATATGATTTCAGTCTTAAAATATTAAGATTTGTTTTGTAGCCTAACATGTGATCTGTCCTGGAGAATGTTCCATATGTACTTGAAAAGAATATGTATTCTGCTGTTTTTGGATGGAGTGTTCTGTTTATATCTGTTAAGGCCATCTGGTTTAATGTGTTGTTTAAAGCTGATGTTTCCTTATTGATTTTCTGTCTAGATGATCTATCCATTGATGAAATGTGGTATGAAAGTCCCCTACTATTGTTATATCTATCTGTCTGTCTGAAATGCTATTTCTCCCTTGAGGTCTGTTAATATTTGCTTTGTATATTTGTATATTATGTGTATACACACATAATACTCCTGTGTGTATTATGTGTATAAATAAATATTTACAGATGTTATATTTTCTTATTGAATTGATCCCTTTATCATTATGTAATGACCTTCTTTCTCTCTTATTACAGTATTTGTCTTAAAGTCTGTTTGTCTAAGTATAGCTACCTCAGCTTTCTTTTGGTTTCCATTTGGATGGAATACCTTCTTATAGCTCTTCACTTTCAGTTTTTGCGTGTCCTTGCATCTGAAGTGAGTCTCTTATAGGCAGCATATAGAAGGGTCTTGTCTTTTTATCCATTCAACAACTCCATGTGTTTTGACTGGAGAATTTAGTCCATTTACATTCAGTGTAATTATTGATAGGTAGGTACTTATTGCTGTTTTGCTCCTTGTTTTCTGGCTGTTTTGTAATTCTGTTCCTTTCTTCTTCTCTTGCTCTCTTTGTGATTTGATGATTTTCTGTAGTGCCATGTTAGATTCCTTTCTCTTTCTCTTTTGTGCATCCATATAGATTTTTACTTTGTGGTTACCGTGAGGCTTACATAAAACAACTTACTTTTATAACAGTCTGTTTTAACACCTTAAGATTGAACGCATTCTAAAGCTCTACATTTTTACTCTTCCTGCCATGTTTTGTGTTTTTGATGTCACAATTTACATCTTTTTATCTTATGTGTCCCTTAACAAATTATTGTATTTATAGGTCTTTTTTCTACTACTTTTGTCTTTTAACCTTCATACTACCTTTATAAGTAATTAACCTACCTTCCTTACATCATTAGTTTATTATGAATTTTATTATATATTTACCTTTACTAGTGAGATTTCATAGGTTTTCCCGTTACTAATTAGTGCCGTTTTGTTTCAGCTTAAAGAAGTCCCTTTAACATTTCTTGTATGGCTAGTCTAGTGGTGATGAACTCCTTTAGCTTTTGCTTGTCTGGAAAACTCACTCTCCATCATTTCTGTATGACACTTTCACTGGGTTGAGTAAAAACTGCTTGGCAACTTTTCCTTTCAGCGCTTGGATATGTTGTGCCACTCCTTTCTAGCCTGCAAAATTTCTGCTGAAAAATCTGCTGGTAGTCTTATGGGGGTTCCCTTGTATGTAACAAGTTGTTTTTCTCTTGCTGCTTTTAAGATTCTCTCTTTGTCTTTAACTTTTGATACTTTTATTATAATATGTCTTGGTGTGGCTCCCAAAGAGGGCTGGTAGATGTGTGTTATATTAGATGCCTCAGGCTAAGCTTTTCAGATAAGCAAATAAGCCTCTTTCACAGAGACTCTGGGCACTTTTCAGTCAGTTGCCTCTGCACTGGGGTGGATGAGTCTGTGTGCACAAGCCCTTTAAGAACTGTCTCTCTGTTTACTATAGCCTTGTGGGTCTCGTGGACATAAGCCCAGTTTGCTTTCAAAGCTGGATGTTTTGGGGGCTCATCCCTCAAGTGCAGGTCTTAAAAGTTGCAGTGCCAGATTAAAAGTTGGGGTTCAAACCCTTCACTCCTCAGGTAGAAGGTCAGGTTTGTGAGTTCCTTCCCAATTGTGCCTCACTGTGCTGGGGGTGGGGTTTATGGCAAGATTGTGTCTCAGCTTCTCCTGTCTGCTTCAATATGGGTTTTTTCTCATTCACCCAATGTGTAGGAATTGCTCACCTAATTTTTGGACATTTGTTCAGAGGAAATTATTCCATATATAACTGTAGGATCAGTGGATCTGTGGGAGAAGGTGAGTTCAGGATCCTGCTATGTTGCCATCTGAACAGGAATCTGCAATAAATCCTTTTGAGAGCAATAATTTTTTAGAAAGTACCTGTTTAATGAAAAATTAAGGGCTGAATTTTTGTTTCTCTAGAAAACTGATGATGGAAGGTATAAGACAATGTTAGTCAGCATTTAATATCTATTTTGGAGATTATGATGATAGGATCAACCACATGAAGTCTAGAAAGATCAGGATGTACTTCAGAAGTTAGCAGTTAGGAACACTATGCCCAGAGGTAACAATTATCACATGTAGTTATAGAAGGTGTATTTTATATCATTCTGTGAAGCATGACTTCTCATTGAGATTTTTTAAAAAACCTATTTTCTAAATCAGTTTAGCACATTTTTGGTTTCAGTTTTCTTGTGCATTTTTAAAAAAAGTGAAGTAGGGCTGATATTGCGAAGGCTCTGTTAGTAGAAGAAATTTGCAAACAGTTAAAAGATATCAATTTCAGTGTCATAAGATGCTTCAAATAGAAAATCAGTCAATTCCAATAATGGGTTAAATTTTTTTCTTCTTATTCATGGATCCCAGGTAAAACATTTGGATTCATTCTCTCAGTAGTTAAACATCTGACATCATTATGTAGGCTATGTTAAATTCAGTTTGATAGTCAACATTTAAGATAAAATTATTTATTTTGTAGTGATGATACACATATAAATTCTGGTGAGACACATTGTTATGGTAAAAACAGTTTTCTTATTGTCAGCCTTCAAACAGAAACCAGTTTAAGAGACAAAACGTTTGTTTGGGATCAAAGAATTGCATTTCTGGGAACACAGATCCAGGTAGAAACCCACATAGTAGCTAGGGAGTAAAAGTCAGGGGCTTTTAAAGAGAAAGAAGGGAGGTTTGTATTACAAAGAGTTATAATTGAAATTGGAGGCAGAGAGCTGGTCTTGGGTAAACATTGATTGACTATTGATTCTATCTTTAGAAAGTTCACAGTCATTAGTCTTTGTGATCAAGATGTTGGTTCTCCTCTGACTTCTCAAACAATTGTTTGTAAAACAATTGCCATTTTGGCCCAGTCCAAGATGCAAGACAACAAGGCAGTTTCTCTGTAAAGGCAGCTCCAACTCCATTTTAAAATGGCTCCACTAAAGTCAGTTTTGATGTTAGTGAATCGACTATCAACAGCCAGTATATACTTTTCATAGATTGCGTGCAGATGTAATTCATAATTGTATCCAAACAAGCTAGAATATTTTACCAACCAAAATAGAATTTGAAATCATGGTTGTCAATTTAAAAATATTTATATCATAGATAAATATAAAGTAACAATTACAAAATATTTTGAGCCCTTAAAGAACTACTCTGTAAATCAGCCAAGTGTCCTGCAATGATTTTGAATGTTTTGTAAATGAATTCTGTAAATTTTGTTCAACATAGGTTAGAAATAATCAAGGTGTTCAACAAATGGAGTATCTGGAATGTGAGCGTATGCAGTTCTAAAGGCAAAGTATTCTCTTTGATAAAGTCACTATATACTAATAAAAGTATGCTACTACATAGTATGTATAATATGGACCTAGTTTGTAATATGTGTATTTTATATATTCAGTGGCACTGCCAAGGGGGACAGGGGAGGGGTTTACCATCGCATACTCTCCATCAGCCCCTACATTGATATAAACTATTAATACTTGTGTCAATCTTATGTAAAGTGCTATTCAAATGTAATTTCAACTCTATCAGATTGCTACCCTTAAGCCTGTTCTATAAAGAAATTCTAGAGCTGCCACTCTCTGGTTGTATATTATTTACATATAGATAGAAAAATATCTGGATGTATATGTACTAAAATGGCAAAGTTGGTTTCTTCTAGGCTTTTGAGTTTATTTTTTCTCTTTGCTAATTTCTGTGCTATATTTTTCCTACAATAAACATAAATTGCTTTAATGGTAAAGAAATTTAAAAAGTTTAATTAGCTTACTCCTTTAAAACACACACACACAAAAAAAGCAAACAAAAACTGAAAAGGAATGGTGAGGTTCTTTAAACTATTTGATTTCTTTGGAGAAAGGCAATATATCAGACCAGAGGACAAGAATTATGCTTTTCTCCTAGCTGTTAATATGTGGAAGGCCCATTTTGAAAGTGGTGGTAGGAGGCTACTCTTTGGATCTGCACCTATATTTTATCTTTACAATTCTCACTTAATTGGCTATAGTTACCCCCTTCTATATAAGAAGTTCAGTACTGGGATTGCTCTCCATCTCATCAGAAAGCAAATAACTACTTTGCTTTATAATTAATATAGTTTCTGTAGTGCTATATTACATCTGTTCTTTTAGCTTTCCTTATTCTTTTCATTCCTGTGATTTCTCTAGCTTTTGATTGCTAACCTGAAGTTGTATCCATTTGTCTTAGCTTTTGGAATCTGCACCATCTTGGTTAATATGTGTGTATATATCCGATTTCCTAATTCACTAATTTTTACTGGTCTGCCTGGTTTCTAACTGCTCTCCTTCCTTAGCAGCTTTGTTCCATAAGTCTTACTATCAGTTTAGTTGCTGACCTACCTTGACTCTGGCAGTGGTATATTTGATTTCCTACCCTATCTTTACTACCCTTGACTCTTAATCAGCATCCTAACATGGATTTCAGATCCTTACCCTTCTTTTCATAAAGAAGTCTGCTGAAAAAAATCATCAAAAATTACATTGAAAATATGCATAATAAGCCAGTTATTCCTAACTGAAGGAAACGTTTTGAGTTTCTGATTATTGGAATTAATTTAAGATGTCATATTTATATTATTTATCATCAGTCTAAAAGATCCCACTAGCTAGCTAGCTAGCTGTGACCACAGTGGGAAATTTCGCTTGTGTCTGTTGCATATTCTCTTCTAATACAACTCATTTTATCACTTTCCAAAGTGGTCGAGTGACAAGTAGTGATTAATTCATCATTGATTTACTTTTAAATTGGTTTACAGTTAAAAATTTATTCGTTTACTTTAGGGGCTTGAGGACAAAGTATATACAACCTTTCTATGGAAACTACTAATGATACTATAATTTGAGATATGTATCTATAGAACATAACCCATAAATGCTTTTTTATTGTGTAATTTGAGTGTTATTTGAAGTATGATTTAGATAGTGATGCTGCAGTTTATATACTTATGTAAGATGATCCAAAATAAATACTGCAGTTTAGATACTTTCTTTATGTCATTCTGTGATACAGTTAATGGGCTAAATATTGGGCAGGGTTTTTTTTTAATATAAATTTTGGGGCAGCTGTTTGTGGTTTTGAATTGCTGATTTTTGGTTGAGGTTATTCTCTAAAATCATCTTAATTGTTTCATTCACTTGCTCTTATGAATGATTCTTTGGGTAATTGTATTTTTTCCCATGTGCAACTATTCATAAAGGTACTTTCTGCAACACCAAGAATTATAAGTATAGTACAGAGCTTACAGAGTTGGAGAAAAAGAGTTATTTCTCTGCCCAAGTTAAGAGTAAATCTGATTTAAATGTATATGTTAATCCAGCCCACATGTTTTTGGAACTAGGAACTGGATAAAAACCCTGGACATTTTGTGAGTTTGTAATCTAGCTATGCCGTTTTTTATTTTATATATAGGAAAGTTAAAGGAGGAAATATTGATGTTCATCCATCAGAAAAAGCACTCATTGTTCAATATGAAGTGGAAGCTACCATTCTTGGAGAAATGGGGGATCCCATGTTGGGAGAACGAAAGGAATGCCAAAAAATGTAAGTTTTCTTCATTTGTGCACATTTTGAAAATAGTGAACCTTATACAAACTTTATACAAATCTGATGTTATTTAAATCTGCATAGATGATAAATGGTTATGGCATTCTTTTAGACATACTTCATCTTAGTGAAACGGAGACTATTTTAGACTATAAATATGGAGTATATTTATTCCAGAGAAAATTGTGTTTATGTAAGCATAATGGAAACCTGCTGAAAAATACTTATTCTGATTTATCCCATTTAGTAAATGCATATAATAGAATATAAACTACTACAACTTATGAAATCAATTATAAAAGATATGTTTATGTGAGACTTTTTAGCTGAATTTAGGAAATTTGTATTTTAGGGGATCCTGTGTTCTTCTTTCTTCCCTGGAATTGCAGAGAGGGGTATGACTTCCAAAATTCTCAAATGGGACATGCACCTTGAATTCATCTCTTAAAAATCTAGCCCTCTGAAAGATGTTAATAATAAGACAAGTATTTTCTGACTCAGTGAGATGAGCTTAGATCTCCCAGAACCCCTTGGGAACTGGCCTTTTTCTTTAATTCTGCAATTGTCCTGGTGAGGATCTTGCCCTTTTTCCATAGTTTTGTGGAAATAGAGAAGGTCTGAGATCACCTAGTATTCTCTCCCAACCTTCTTCCCCCCATGAAAAGTTTGGATTTGGGAACTAGTTAAAGAGAATTTTAGTGTGTTTGGGTAGTATTAAGTATATTCAGGCTGCTGGCAGTGTATGTGATAGTATTTAGCACACTGAAAAGCACTTTATTTTAAATATATAGCAGTGGTTAACTGGTTGTGATTTTTCTGCCAGGGTACATTTGGCAATGCCTGGAGACATATTTGGTTGTCATAACTGGAGGGGAGCTATTGGCATCTAGTGGATAAAGGCCAGTGTGCTGCTAAACATCCTACAGTGCCCAAGATAGCCACCTAAAAACGACCAGTTATTTGACCCAAAATTTTAATAGTGCTGCAACTGATAAACTTTGGTGTATAGCACCCTGAAAAGAGAAGCTGCTTAGTGTCTTACTAAGATCTCTAATCTATCTTCTTATTTGGGTTGGAAGGAGACTAAGTTACACAGATAATTCATTGAAAATAACTGAGTCCTTGGATAATCCACTAGAAGAGAAATACACTTGCATACACACATACCCACACTGTAGATTCTAATTCACATGCTCACACTTTTTGTTTTATCACACTTTTTCACTTCCATTTGTGTATTTCTGATTGCTGCCTGAGTCTTGTACACTTGAGAACACGTGAAAATCTCTTGAGATCTTATTAATTTGATTTCCAAAGAAACGCTAACATATCAGAGTCTGCCTTTAGAACCTAATACATCCACATTTCATGAGAGAAATTTAGTTTTTAGTTCTTAAGAATGCAATCAGTAGCTTTATTCAACTAGAATAAGAGAATGTTGTTAAGGTTTGAAAATCTGCAGGCTTTCTAGACAAGGGATACATTCACTAGAGAGCCAGCCACCTGGAAAGAGTTACTACCAACTGTGGCTACGGTAAGTGGAATTAAACATCAGTAAGGGAAAAACTTGAGTAACTCAACCTTGTGATACTAAACTCTGGCTGCACAAGATTTGAAGAGGAATCATTGTGGCACCAATAGGAGGATATGGTTTGTTGATAGTTCAAGATGCTTTATCAATGATGGCAGCTGGAGGTGAGGATTTTGAGGGGACATGCATATAGATTGAGATAGGTATGAAGTGAAACTGTCATTGAATTAGGGTAGTCAGTGCTATCTTATATTTCATTCTCCCTTATTGGACAAAGGAATGTATAAGCCTATCTTCAACAGAGTCCCGGTTTTCTGATGATTTCTTTATAAGAAACTGAGGGTTATAGTCCCAAAATAATATAGGTGTTTTGCTTGTGACTTGTTGGTGTTCTTAATAGGCATGGACTGCCTAATGAAGATTCTGTTTTTTTATTATAGGAATAATCAGTAAACATATAGCTGACATTTCCTAAAAATTCTGGTACTACCTGTTTTTGCTTTGTCTTTTATAATTAGGGAAGGATTTAGGAGAGAGACTTAGACACTAAAAGAAGAAAATATGTTATCTTGGATGGGGAGAAAGATGAATCAGATTGCTAATATATATGTTGGTTGAAAAACAGATCTAAAAAAGATAGAAAATCTGCATTGTTAAATCAAGATACCACTGCACACCTATTAGAATGGGTAAAATCAAACACTGACAGCAACAAATGCTGGTGAGGATGTAGAGCAACTGGAACGTTTTCATGGATGGTGGGAATATAAAATGGTATAGCCACTCTGGCGGACAGTTTGGCAGTTTCTTACAAAGCTAAACATAGGCTTACCATACAATCCAGCAGTTGTGCTCCTACGTGTTAACCCAAATGAATTGAAAACATGTCCGCACAAAAACCTGCACATGAATGTTTATAGCAGCTTTATTTATAGTTGGCAACAATTGGAAGCAACCAAGACACCCTTCAATAAGCAAACGAGTCAACAAACTGTGGTATATCCATAGAGTCAGGTATTATTTAGTGCTAAAAAGAAATCGACTATGAAGCTCTGAAAAGACATGAAGGAACCTAAATGCATATTACTAAGTAAAAGAAGCCAGACTGGTAAAACTACATACTGTGTGATTCCAACTGGGTGACCTTCTAGAAAAGGCAAAACTAAAGTAAAAAAGATTAGAGGTTGTCAGGGGTTCAGGGCGTGGGAAGGAGAATAGCTGGATCCCAGTGCATTTTTAAGGGAGTAAAACTATTCTGTATGATATCTTAATGGTGGATACATGGCATGATGCATTTGTCACAGCCCATAGAACTGTACAATACAAAGAGTGAACCCTAATGTAAACTGTGGACTTTAGTTAATAATAATGTGTCAGTATTGGTTCATCAGTTGTAGCAAAGGTACCACGCTAATGCAAGATGCTGATAGTAGAAAAAACTATATAGGGCAGGGCGTGGGGGAGTTGGGCAGCTGTAATGGAAATATACGTATGGGAACTCTACTTTCTGCAGTTTCTCTGTAAACCTAAAACTGCTCTAAAGAAGACTAGTAAGAAATTTTTAAAATATATATTTATAGAGTTTCTGTTGTGCCTCTTTTCAGTCAGATTTATAGAAACTGTCAAGATTTCCCAGTTTCTTGTTAAATTTAAACATGGAGAGGTCTTTTGAGAGTTTTTCTCTGAGTGTACTCTCCTTTCTATCTCTGCCCTCGCATATGCGGCTAAAATTACACAAAAATATAATCAACAGTTTAAAAGACTTAAAAGGTAGGAGCATAAACAGCCAAATTGATTAAAGAAAAAATAAAGGGACAGAGTGTTGCTGTGATTCTTGTTACAAATATTAGAAGCCACTATAGCAAATTTAAGCATAAAAGGAATTTATTAAAGGGTATTAGGTAGCTTGTAGAATTCTAAGAGGAGCAGATTTGGGGATGGCTATATAGCTGGGAATAATATCTAAGTCATTCTATTGGACTTATTTCAGGAGAGATCATCTACATCTGAATAATGATTTCACAAATGCTGAATACAGGGCATTTTTCTGAGCTCTCTGTCCCTGCTGCCTCTAATACGTTGATGTTGCTCCAAAAATTGGCCATCTTCACCAAGAAATAATCCTGCACAGTGGCTGCTTTCTTCTGTTTCTCTCTTTTGTGTGTGTGTGAGGAAGCTTTGCCCTGAGCTAACGTCTGTTGCCAATCTTCCTCTTTTTGCTTGAGGAAGATTGTTTCTGAGCTAACATCTGTGGTAGTCTTCCTCTGTTTTATGTGGGATGCTGCCACAGCATGGCTTGATGAGTGGTGCTAGGTCCACGCCCGGGATCTGAACCTGTGAACCCCAGGCCACCAAAGTGGAGCTCACAAACTCAATCACTATGCCACTGGGTAGCCCCTTATGTTTCTCTTTTTGAAGCTAAGACTTGCGTGAGAGCATCTGCTTGAAAGAGTCTTTTGCCACCAGTTTGAGTCTTCACCCTGAACCTAATTTTATGTCTTCATAGCTCTCCCTGGTGCCATGATTCCGTGTAAATTGGCAATTGTTTCTAGATTCAGAACAACGTTCTCTTGTTGAGCTTCCAATGAATCTCCTGGACTACATTTAAAAGGAGGGAGAAGCTGGTCTATTATTTTTTAATGTACTAACAAGTATAAAATATATTCAGTTGTTCCCCAGAATTCCTCATATAGGTCTTAAAATGTGTCTTGCCTTTTTTCTTCTTCCTTCTATTTAATTTCCACCAGAATAACAGAATCTGAAAATATCGATATTGTATCTTGGCACTAAGTAAAAAAATTAAATGCTTGTGAATATGGTCAAGAAAATGATTCATTTTTGGCGGTATGGATTCTCACATCCAATAATGACTAAAGACTTTATATATATTACATCAGAAATACTGTTTTAAAACTAAATCTTTGAATATGCTGTCCTGCTTAGAAGAGTCAGATGTAGATTTTATCTTTCCTTTGTTATCTCATTTGTCTAGTTGAAAGAAAATCATTGCTTTGCATTTTTCTAAGCCTAATTATGTCTAATACTTCGTTATATTTTGCTAAAAGAGTCTATGTCAGGTGCATTTAAATGCTTTATAAATTATTTGAAAGACATTAAATTATCACTTACTTTAATAATACCTGAGTTGGAAAATTCTGATGTGCTTGCAGCATTCGTCTTAAGAGTCTCAATGCCAACACAGATATAACTTCCCTGGCACGGAAGGTGGTTGAAGAATGTAAGCTCATTCATCCCTCGAAACTAAGTGAGGTAGAACAGCTGTTGTACTATCTACAGAACCGCCGTGATTCATTGTCAGGAAAAGGTAAGTAGAAGAATTCCTGACTTTTTAATGCAAAACCAGAGTTGTTTGACTATAGTTTGTGCTTTCAGTATTTGAATGTTGGGATTTTTTTTTGCCAGTGCTGTGAATAGCTAAATGAATGAAAAAATGAATAAATATAATAGTTTCCAACATTCAGGCTTTTATATTAGATGCTTCCACACAAAATGATCTGTTTCTGTTTCATACTGTGTGTTTGTGTGTGTGTATGTGTGTGTGTACAAATATGCTGAAATAAAGAATAAAAAAGCAAATGTCTGTCATAGTCATTCTAGAGTAATAAAAGGAGAGAATTTGGGGCAGAAAACCTGTTTTTGCTACCCCAACTAGATTTATATTTTCTAAATTTCCTATTGACATTTAATATAATTTGAATTTATTACTTAAGTATTTAAATGTTAAAATATGTCATATGCTTTAGACTATTCTAAAGATATGTTTTATGAATCTTTTTTAGAAAAATATTATATTTTCATTCCTCAACATCTCTATTGTTGCCATTCTTCTGTCTTTAGTTTCCTCATAAAAGAACCAAGCCATTGAAATATTAGAGCTAAGCAATTAATTATTTATAGAAGGCATTTTCAAATACTCTAAACCAAAAATGAAACAAAATAAAAATACAGACATTTAAATGGGAGATTATCTCAGATTATTATGAATGGTTAGTTATTCTATTTCATAGTATTTATTATTTTATGTATCTTTCTTTCACCACGGGTGAGTTTTAAATATGGTGTCTTTGAAATCGCTTGTAAATGCTGAAGTTTTTTGGGTTTTTTTGTGAGGAAGATTGTCGCTGAGCTAATATCTATGCCAATCTTCCTCTATTTTATATGGGATGCCACCACAGCATGGCTTGATGATTGGTGCTAGGTCCATGCCAAACGGTGCTAGGTCCATGCCCAGGATCCAAACTGGCGAACCCAGGGCCATGGAAGCAGAACATGTGAACCTAACCACTACGCCACCAGGCCAGCCCCTAAATAAATATTAACTTTTGATAACATATATGAAATGCTATATTATATTAAATATATACTTATTTTTTAAAAACTATTCCATTTTTCTTAACTTTTTTACTTGATATTCACTATTTCAAAGCCAGAAATCTTGCCCTAAAAGTGATGGAAACAAAACAGTAATACTTATTTGATTATGTGATTTTTTACCTTAAATGATTTTTTTCTTTGCTTCATTAAAACCGCTGTCATAGTAAATTATCTGTTTGAGGCAAAATCTAGCTGTTGAGAAAGCATAACCTTATCTAAAATGGCTACCATCCTCTGAAAACAATCAGAGCTAATTCCTTTTACATGGAAAACATGTTTGCTAATTATAGAATCAAAATTTTGATACTACTCAAGCTTATTTTGATGTACATGCATTGCTTAGGTTTTTCGACCCAAATCAGTGAAGTATTTTTGATAATATTTTTGTTAGAAAATGGAATTCTACTATGAATTAAATAATTCAGTAATGTGAATGGCTCAAAGTCGTATTCAGCACCTTTAGACACCTGTTTAATTTGTTTGAGAAGAGGTGAGGATTAAATTATCACAGACATTAAATATTTGCCTTTTAATTTATAATCCTAACTTTACTTGTTAAAAACATTAATTAGAAGCTGTTGTTTATTTTAGCTTTTAACTTTAACCCAGGTCATTTCTTTTCCTTTTCCTTTGTTAATTTTCATTTTCGTTTTTATATTATGTACTCAACTCATTCATTTTTCTTTTCTTTGCTTTGTCAATTTTCTTGTTCCCACCTTAAATGTGAATTAGGAAGGGAAAGAAAGAATACTTAAAATAGACTATTTTGCTCCTTGTTGGCAAGTCTGGCTGTTTACATACCCAAAAAGTTAACCAAGGAGAAAGTTAAAATGGCTGCCTGATATAATTTTGGGATTATTTATAGAGTTTACTCATTTATACTGTCCTTGATATCCTCATTAGAACAGATGGATTATACATGAGCAATTTTTATACATTGGAAAAAAGTTTATTTCATAGACTATTCTGTTTTAAGATTCCCAGCTTAGCTAAAGTTAAACTCAGCTGCTGAAAATAAAAATTACCCAGAAACCCTGAAAACCTAGTTTTCATTAAAAAATAATTTCTTTTTACAGAAAAAAAAGAAAAATCAAGTAAGCCTAAAGATCCACCTCCTTTTGAAGGAATGGAGGTAAGACTATATTCTTACCTAATAGAGAACTGATTGTAAAATGTTGCCTTTTACTATCACTAATTCATACAATTACATTAAATGGATGTGGAATTTTAAAAACGATTGAACTTAAAAGTACTTGGAAAAGGTAGAAAATTAGTATTTAGTTGGTAAAGGCAAAAATTGTTGGGAGTGTTTTTCAGACAATTTATTTTGATAAAATAAGTTGTCAAATATTATAAATATTCTTATTGCGATATGTTTTGAAATAGTTTATTATAGTAGGTACAAATTATTTTGCATTACATTTAAGATACTTTCTATTGATAGACCATTTTTAGAGTTTGTGTATGTCTCATTTTATCATATGGTTTATAACTACATTTGTGTTGGAGTCCTAGCACTCAAAGGTCTAATTTCCCTCTCTACAAAAAGAAGGCTTCCATGAGTCTTTTGAAAACTTGTGTAATTATTATAAAGGGTAATATATTGATCACAAAATATGATTCCTTTGACAGTGGCTCTCTTGAGCATTGTTGTTCTTTTAGAGGACTTCCTTCTTTTTCTTCTGTTTTAGATTGATGAAGTCGCTAACATTAATGACATGGATGAATACATTGAGTTATTATATGAAGACATTCCTGACAAGGTTCGGGGTTCTGCTTTGATTCTACAGCTTGCTCGAAATCCTGATAACTTGGAAGAACTACTATTGAATGGTGACTTATATCTCTAAATATTTAAAGTACAAAAATTATTGTGAAATATGATTTTTTAATTTATTATGATAGAGGAATAAGCTAAAATTATTTATACCAAATTTAGGAATGCACTTATTTCCCAGCTCTTTATTAGCTTCTTTCTTATTCAGATTTCTTAACATGAGAGCATAACATTTAAATATTCTTTGGAGAATTCACAAATCATTTAATTTAAACAAGGAAAATTAACGGTATTGTATCTTTTCTTCTAATCTGGAAGACTTTTTTTATTCTTTGAACTAGTGTACAATGTCAAACTTTTGACATTTGCACATGTGCCTATATGCTTTTATTAGTTAGAGTTCCAATGTTCGTTTTCTTTTAGGAGCACAGCGAAAGACATTAATCTTTATAATTTCATTTAGATTGGTTTGATGCCAGGTATTTGCTTTTGTTTCATTAAAAGTGCTAAGTAATATAGAAAAAGGAGGTAAAGTCCTCTTAAAATCTCTTTTTTCTCAGTAATGCCACTAAAGAATTATTTTAAATGCATAGTTTTCTAAGTATACTTATGCCAGAAATAAAATATGGAGATGTCATTATTACCTGATTTCCATCACATAAGAAAAAATACCTTTTTCTCTCTTGTTCAGCTCATTTTATGGAGGCTGCACAGTGCACACCAATACTTTGTAGCTTGGTGCATATATCCAGAGATCTGTCCAGAGAGTCTTAGGACATTACCAATATTTCAGTTAGGAAATTTGTACATCTTAAGTATTTTTAAAATTATACAACTCATGGGCCCGGCCGCTGGCAGAGTGGTTAAAATTCCACACACTCCTCTTTGGTGGCCTGAGTTCACAGTTTCAGATCCTGAGCACAGACATACTTTCTTCAACAGTCACACTGTGGAAGTTTCCCACATACAAAAAAATAGAGGAGGATTGGCACAGATGTTAGCCCAGGGCGAATATTCCTCAGCAAAAAAAATATATATATACAACTCATATATTAATATACTGTTTTAAAAGAATTAGAATATTACAGATAAAACCCCCTTTGACCATTACTCTTTATTTTCTGTTAGGAGTTTGGAGTGCATTCTTTCAGATCTTTTTCATACATTTACATATATATGTGTGTAGGTTTTTTTCCTGTATTAAAATATAGAATATTGCCTTACATGAATTTTTATGTTGTACTTCTTACTTGGTAATTTTTTTCTTCATGCCGTAATGTTTTGAGATTACGTGCATATATATGCATATAATGTAATCAATTTTAAACTACTTTTTATTATTGTATTTTATGAAATTATATGTATTCTTCTAGCGTTTCCTCAATTGATCATCATTAACTTGTTTCTAGATTTTTCAGTACAGAATATTGTTTCAGTGAACATCTTTGTACCTATCTTCTTATATACACAAGCAAGGGTTTCTTTAGGATGTGTACACAAAGGTCATATAGAAATACATGTTATAATGTCTTAAGAGACATTGCTAAATTGCCCTCCAAAATGGTTGTACCACTCTATCCCCATAGCAACAGAATGTGAAAGTTGTCAAACTTTAAAATTTTTGCTATTGTATTATTGATAGTAAACAGCACCTTTTTGTTTTAAGTTGCATTTGCCTGATTCCTTATGAATTTGATCTATTCTCATGTCATTAGACTTTTGGAATTCCTACCCTATGCAGTTTATATTCATATCTTAAGTATTTCTATATATATATATATACACACACATATATATGAGTGTATGTATATTTATATGTGAATATATATCCTTTCTCTTTTATATACATAAATATATACATATATATAGCATATTTATATTCTTTTTTTATGTACTTAGAAAGTTTCTCTCAATCTATTACTTCTCTTTTTTTGCATGATATATGTTTCCATCCTTTTACTTTCACCAAATTTTTGTCATTGAATCTAATATTCTGCTATAGAAAGCATGTAGTTGCATCACGTTTTTTTTAATCCATTCTGCCAATTTCTGCCTCTTGAATGGAGTGTTTAGTCTTTTTACCATTGATGTAATTACTCATAAAGTAGCATTGTCACCTGACATTTTGTATTTGTTTTCTGTCTTTTTTTTTGTTCCTCAGTTTTTCTATTATTACTTTCTTTTATGTTAAATATATTTATGTTTAGTTTTTATTTACATATATTTAATACATTTATATTTATTGAACATCTTTTATGTTAAATATATTTTCTAGTATACCATTTTAATCCTCTTGTTCTTTTACTGTGTTTTCCTGAATTATTTTCCTAATGGTTGTCCTGGGATTCCAGTTACCATCTTAAATTAAAATAATCTAGTTCAAATTAATACCAACTTAATTTTAACAGTAAGCAAAAACTTTTAACGGCAAAAACTTTGCTCCAATATCCTTCTATTTCCTCCCCACTCCTTTGTACTATTCTAGTCATACAAATTACATCTTTATACATTATCAGCCCATTAGCACAGTATTATACTTACTGATATATATATTTTTTAATCAGATAGAAGAAAAGAGTACAATTAGAATTATTTATACTGTCTTTTAAATTTATCTATATAGTTACCTTTGCTGGTGTTCTTTGTTTCTTTGTGTGAATTTAAGTTACTCTCCAGTATCCTTCCATTTCAGCCTGAAGGGCTCCTTTTAAGTATTTTTCATAGAGAAGTTCTGCCATCAGCAAATTCTCTACATTTTGTTTACCTAGGAATGACTTAATTTTTTTTGGTGTTTGAAGGATGGTTTTGCTTGATATAGAATCTTGGTTGACAGTCGTCTTCTTTAAGCACTTTGAATGTCATCATGCTGTCTTCATGTATCTATGGTTTCTGTTGTTAAATCAGCTGTTAATCTTATTGAGGATCCTGTGTACATATTGAGCTGCTTTTCTCTTGCTGCTTTCAACATTTTCTTTGCCTTTGGCTTTTGCCAGTTTGACTATGATGTTGTTAGGTGTTGATATCTTTGAGCTTATCTTGCTTGAAGTTTGTGGGGCTTCTTGAATGTGCAGATTAAGGTTTTTCATCAAACTTGAGAAGTTTTTGGCTATTATTTTGTTAAATAATCATTTAGTTCCTTTTCTTCTCTCCTCTTGGGACTCCCATTATGTTTATGTTAGTATGAATTGGTGTTCCATAAGTCTTTGAGGCTCTGTTTATTTTTCATTCTTTTTTCTTTTTGTTCCTTAGACTGGATGATCTTCATTGACCTGCCTTTTTCATTTGTTGATTCTTTTTCTAGTTCACATCTGCTGTTAAGATTTCTAATAAATTTTTCATTTCAGATATTGTACTTTGCAACTCCAGAATTTCTATTTGGTTTATTTTTTATAGTTTGTATCTCTTTATTGGTATCGTTATTTGGTGAGACATATTTACAATAGCTGATTTAAAATCTTTGTCTCATAAGTTCAATGTCTGAGCTTCCTCATGGTCAGTTTCTATTGACTGCTCTTATTTCCTGATTATGGGATGTACTGTCCTGTTTCTTTGCATATCTTGTATTTTTTTTTGTTGTTGTTGTTGAAATAATATTGTGGCAACTTGGGAAATCAGATTCCCACTCCCTCTAGGGCTTGTTAGTTTTGCTGTTTGTTTGTTTAATGAGTTTCCTGGATTAATTCTATAAAGTGTGTTCTTTGTGCAGCTCCTGAAGCCTCTGCTCAGTTAGTTTAGTGATAGCTAATGTCTGAATAGAGATTTTCCTAAATGCCTGGCACTAAGTGCCCCAGCCTTTGCTGAGGTGCTGTTTGTGTGTGTGTTGGGGTATGTCCTCAGTGCTCAAGCAGGTAGTTTACAAGGCTTACCCTGCACTTCCTGCTTGTTCATTGCCCCAAGGTTGGCTAGAGGAGAGAGATTAGGTCCTTCTCTGATCTTTCCCTGGCATGTGCACATTCTTGCACATGTACATGGGCATCTAGCTTCTCATGTTGGAGCTTTTTGAAGACCCTGTGATTATATAATTTCCCAGTTTTTCCTTTTAAAGTGTTTTTATCCGCCTCTTGTTAACTCCAGCTGACAAGGCTGCCACACAGAACTGCAATGTTACTACCAGTAGTTTTCAACAAATGCCCTGAGTGTAAGGCTGTCTTTACAGAGTAAGCTCTGACTCAGGTAAAGTACAGTCATGCACTGCATAATGACATTTCAGTCAATAACAGTCCACGTATACAATGGTGGTCCCATGAGATTATAATGAAGTTGAAAAATTCCTCTTGCCTAGTGACATCATAATGTCATAGCAAAACGTGTTACTCACTTGTTTGGGTGATGCTGGTGTAAACAAATCTGCGCTGCCAGTCTTGTAAAAGTATAGCACATACAATTATATACAATATATAATACTTGATAATGATAAATGACTATGTTACTGGTTTATGTATACAGTATGCTATACTATTCTTTTTATGGTTATTTTATAGTGTACTCTTTCTACTTAGAAAAAAACATTTACCGTGAAATGGTATGCCGTGTTATTATGACAGCAGCCTCATACATCTCATGTTTACCACATCTTGATTGCATCATTTTCTCTCGTGCTTGATTTCATCTTGCATTGTTTTGTTTGTCATGGCCCCTAAGTCTACAAAATCCACTGCTAATGTTGCCAGTAAGAGACCACACCAAGTGATTGACCTGGAAATGAAATTGTAAGTGATTGAGGACTACAAAGGTGGAAAATCAGTGATGGTTATTGCTCACCAGTCAGGTATGTCCCATTCCACCATAGCTATGATCTTGAAGAGCATGAACAAAGTAGTAGAAGCTGTTTAAGGATCTGTTTCAGTGAAGGCAGCAAGACTAACAAAAATTTGAGAAGGACCTATATCAGACATGGAGAAATGTCTAATGACCTAAACTGAAGACCAGACACAGAAGTGTGTCCCTGTTAGCACCATGATGATCACAGCCAAAGCAAAAGATCAGTTTGCAATGTTGAAAGAAAAGGCTGGACCCAACTATGATGTTGAATTTACTACTATTTGTGGGTGGTTTAAACTCTTTAAGAATTGTTGTTCATTACGTAATGTGAAAGTGAGTAGTGAGTATGACCCAGCTTTTCTTTCAAGATCCCCTCCTGAATTGCTGTGCCAGCAAAATGGAAAAGTATTGTTTGGAGAATAACGTACCTTTGAAGATTTTGCTTATTGTTGATAATGCTCCTGGACATCCTCCTTTTATTGGTGATCTTCATCCCAATATCAAAGCAGTGTTTCTTCCTCCAAACACCACCTCTTTGATGCAACCAATGGATCAAGGAGTTGTGGCAGCTTTTAAGGCCTACTACCTGAGGAGGACCATTGCCCAGGCTATTGCTGCAACTAAGGAAGACACTGATGCAGTTCTGGAAGGACTGCAACATCTGTGACTGCATCGAGAACTTTGCTTGGGCTTGGGGTGATCTCACCAAGGAGTGTATGAATGGCATCTGGAAGAAGACACTCAGGAGGTTTGTCTATAACTTCAAAGGATTTGCCAAGGATGAAGAAGTTTCAGAAACTGGTGAGGCTATGGTTGAGATAGCAAACAACTTTAACTTGGATGTGGATGCAGAGCACTTTGAGGAGCTCCTAGAGGTGGTTCCTGAGCAATTGACTAGTGGGTTGTTGGAACTGGAACAGGAACACGTATCTGAAGAAGAGGCAAGAGGAAAGGAAACTGCTGGAGAAGGAAGAGAAGAACCCCCAAGAAAATTCACAGTGAAGGGTTTAAGAGAGCTTTTGCAGACCTCTGCAAGCTCCTTAAAAAGTTTGAAAATTTGCACCCCCGACACTTTTCATTAATAGAGAAGAATGGTCATGGTATATTATCAACTTATAAGCAAATCTGTGATGAAAAAAAAGAAACCAAGCAAATCACCATGGACCTATTTCTGAAAAACGTGGCACCTCCTCAAGATGAGCCTCAGGCAGATCCTTCAGGAGATATTCCATAAGAAGGCATTGTTATCATAGGAGATGACGGCTCCATGCGTGTTATTGCCCCTGAGGACCTTGGAGATGATGGAAGGCAGTGATATTGATGATCCTGACCCTGTGTAGGCCTAGGCTAATGTGTGTGTTTATATCGTCATTTTTAACAAAAAAGTTTAAAAAGAAAAAAAATTTTTTTAAGTAGTAAAAAGCTTATAGAGTAAGGATATAAAGAAAGAAAATATTTTTGTACAACTCTACAATGTGTGTCTTAAGCCAAGGTCTATTACAAAAGAGTTGAAAAGTTTAAAAAAATAAAAAACATATAAAGTAAAAATTTACAGAGCCAGCCCTGATGGCCTAGTGATTAACATTCAGCGTGCTCTGCTTTGGCAGCCCGGGTTCAGTTCCCAGGCGCAGAACTACACCACTTGTCTGTCAGTGCATGGTAAGTGCCCTATACAAGTGTAGCATTTTTTATCTTTTATGTCGTATTTTTACTGTACCTTTTCTATGTTTAGATACACAAATACCATTGTGTAATAATTGCCTACAGTATTCCGTACAGTAACATGCAATACAGGTTTGTAGCCTAGGAGCAATAGGCTGCCAGTATAACCTGTGTGTGTAGTAGGCTATACCATCTTGATTTGTGTAAGTACACTCTATGATGTTCACACAGTGACGAAATTGCCTGTGACGCATTTCTCAGAATGTATCCCATTGTTAAGTGATGCGAGACTGTAAAGACAGACCCTGGGAATGAAGCTTTCCAGCAAGCACCCAGATAAGTCAGCTAGTGACCATTCTCTGGAGTGGGATTTTAGGGAGTGATAACCTGTTCTGCCTTCAGAAAACTGAGATAAATGAAAGGAGTAAGATGAAATAAAATTTGGAAAATAGGTCAATAACCTATGCCTAAGTTCATGACATTACGGTACATCATTTTCAAAAGTATAGTCTAAGAAATACTGTTCCCTCTGTGTTATAGTGGTAAGTGCCTTTGGTAATACTGGATTAAACAAGGCCAAACCAGATTCTCTATTAAGTAGGACTTCTTGGAGCCTTTGCATGTTAGTGTACGTTGCCTACCTATTTACTTGCCTCCAGAATAATTTTGGAGTCAAGTATATGTTTTACCAGCACTCTGCATTGTGAATATGAATAACATCGTGAAATGTTATTATAAGATGTTTTTTAGTTTGTTTAACAAATGCCTTACTAAGGTGGATTAATAATATAGTGTATTCTTGTTTCATAATCTGGCCAGAAAGCTCAAATAAACTGAACATTTTCATTACCATAATAAATACTGGTAAGTGCAGTACGCAAAGTACAATAGGTCCTGGGTGCCTGTTAACGAGAGTTGAATTATGGTCTCTATATAACACACAGATATTTCGTTTAATTTTTTATTATTTTAAGAGTAGGTAAGCCATGTAACAACACAATTTGAAATTGGTCTCATTACTTTATGTTTACTTAATATATGGTAATTCTTGTTAATCGATTGATTGATTTTACCTTTCTCAAGATAAAACTCTAGCAAGAATGCTTATTATTCTATTCTGAAGCTAATTTTGTGAAAGATTTTTTATGTCTTTAGCATCAATTTACAATGATTAAAATATTAGAATTATTTTTCTGTGTATAAATTTTATTTGGTTATTAGTTTGCTTAATGGAGCTAGTACTAGCCTGCTAAACTGCTTGCTTTTTTTTTAGACTTATTCTAGGTTTTTTACTTACTCACTAACGTTAAATCAGATGTTAAAAAAGAAAAAAATTGGTACTACAGTAACAAGATTACAAGTGGAAATGCAAATAAAGAAATAAATGGTCTTTTTATTATTTTGTCACTATAACATACTTATTGTGTTACTTTTTCTGAATCATATTTTATTTTTCTCTTCATAGTTATCAACTTAAAGCTGCGTGTTAAGAGTTTTAAGTTAAACTTGTGTTTCAGTTTTGGAAAGAGCTTTCTGTGTTGGAAAGAAGCATCCTACTTTTTTGTCCCAGTTCTATCTTAGCTTTGTTATTTACTAATTAGGCGTTTAAAACCAATCACCCTTTGTACCAGACGCAAGACAAATGATCATTTTTGTATGTCTCCTTTTTCTTTAGAAACTGCCCTTGGTGCACTAGCAAGAGTCCTGAGAGAAGACTGGAAGCAAAGTGTTGAGTTAGCTACAAACATAATTTACATCTTTTTTTGCTTTTCCAGGTAAGTGTAAAAATTAGGAAAAACAAGTGCTAGTCTACATCTGTTTCTCTCTGTCTGTCATTGGCTTAGATTATAGATCACTAGTTCGCTTGATCTTCCTGTGTGTCTGCCCATGCTCTGCCTCTCAACTCTTCTTCTATTTCCCATTCTCTGTCCTCTCTGTTGTTCTTTCATTCAGTCTACACTCACTCATGTATGTACATGTGCACACACACAGTAGGGTAGTATAATGGTTTAGAGCTTAAAAGTGTGTGCACTGTAAGTAATCTGTCTGGCTTTGAATCCAAGTCCTGCTGTTTATTAGCTGTGTGATCTTGGTTACATTACTTAACTTCTCTGTGCCTCAGTTTCTTTATTTGTAAACTGTGGATAAAGTAGTAGCACCCTCTTCGCATAGTTTTTAGAATAAAACCTGACCCAGAGTAAGTGCCAGTAAATGTTGTTCATTTATACACACACATGCATACACACATGTATGTGTGTACAAACACATATCTGTTATGTAGCATATATATTATGTATACATATATATTCTTTGGACAGATGTTTCTTGAAACATTGTGAAAAGTTTCTAGCGAATTCCTAGAGAATTACTTGCCTCTATTCTAAAAATGTGCTAGCATTGGCAAATAAATATTTACTGAACAAATATGTGGATGAATGATTTGTTTAGGAAACATATGCAAAACCTGATTACTAATACTTTACTAGTTTATTCTCTGGTATGAGTTTTATTCAATAATAGAATTGTTATATTCTTAGTTTTGTTAGACAGTAGTCTGAAAACTTATTTTGAGAGTATTTGAATAGATAACATGGTGGCTAATTACAAAAAGTGTGTTTTATTTAATTTCTAACTTAAAAATAATTGCTCTTCAGGTAACAGTAGTATGTTAAAATATAGCTAAAGTAAGCTTATAATTTCAAGTCTTCCTAGTATACTTTTGGTGTATTCATTTATTGAAATATGTATATCAAATTTATTTTCTACAATGTTTGTGCCAGTGTTTACCCATAACAAATTTCCTGAACCCAGAGAAGTATTCCTTTGAATACATACTAAAATTTCTTCTTTAAAGCTTTTCTCAGTTTCATGGACTTATCACTCACTATAAAATTGGAGCTCTATGTATGAATATTATTGATCATGAATTAAAAAGACATGAGCTTTGGCAAGAAGAACTTTCTAAGAAGAAGAAAGCTGATATCCTTTTAGAGTGGCATTTCATCCTACTGTTGTTGCCTGTTGTTATAACCTTTGATGGATTGAGATGGTTTTGTTCTTTTTTTATTTCTTTTTGCCATTCACATTTCTTGGAAAAATGCAAGAAAGTGTTGAAGGTTAAGATGAAGATTGAAACTATCAGAATGAATATAGATTGATGTATACTTTTTATCTCTTTCTGACTTTAATTAATTGATAAGATGGTGGTGGACAGATAGTAGTGTCCTGGATAACTGAACTGGTAAGTCTCTAAGTGGGTACACCATTATATCCCCTAAGATCTTTTGATTAGCTGAAGTCTGGCTCACCATTGTTGCTTATGTAGTTCTGTCTATGTAATGAGGTGACTGATTGGAATAGGTGTGATTTTGGTGATGAACATAGTTTTAAATTCTACTTTTCTAAATAAGCCCAAAAATGCTATTCTTAATGCATACAAATTTGAGAGGCCTGCAGAATGATAGAACCTGTGAAAGGAACCTTGAAAATTATCTGTTTTAACCTATCTTTCAATACAGGAATCTTTTCTACAGATTCCCTTACAAATGGGTTATTTAGTCTCTTCTTTAACAGTGTCACTGATTATTGATTTAGTTCATTCTGTGGCTTGGGATTCTATTTATTATAATGTTCTTTTGCTTAGTGTATGAAAATCCACTTCCCATTAATTTCTATCCCTTGGTTCTAATCTTGCATACTGAAGTAATATAGAATAAGGATATTCTCTTCAACATCACTTTTCTTATATTTGAAGGTATTTACCATATTGCCTCTACAACTGAATTCTTCTAGATTTAAGGCCCTGGCTTATTCATATCTGTTCTTATATGACGTAGTTTGCAGATCAACAAGCCATGCTAGTAATGTTTCTTTGGACCCAATATTTATTGATCTCTTTAAAAAGGAAAGATATTATTCCTGTTGTGCTGAATATCATGTTTTTTACTTCCCATTCATTGATCCCCAAGACACTATAGAAATGCACCTGCACACACACACAAGCTTAGACTTTTCTTAATTAGAATCTTTCCAGATTTAGAAATTTTCTGTGTATGCTGTAAGCTTCTGACGTCTAGATTGGTATTGACTTAAACTACATAGGCAACTCAGTTAATCCTGGAGACTTCAGATTTTTCCTGGAGTCCCAAGTCTCATGAATGTACCCAAAATTCATTTAAACTGGGTGGGTACAGAGAGAACCACTAATAGAACTTTTAGCAATAGTTAATTTATACTTTGTTATTGTTTGGTGACAAGAACTGATATTTTAGGACATACCGTATTCCTATAAATGTCAGACACAATTGATTATAAGATACATCATTATTTATGAACCACTCTGAAAGGAAAAAAATGCTTCCAATTAAATTATGACAGATCATGGTTTATAAGACACATCCAAACTCTGGAGATGCTTAGGTGTGGGAAAAACATGTCTTAGAATCAATAGATTACAATAATTGAAAAAATATAAAAATGACCTATCAGAATTCTGTTCCTTTCTCCTGAATTATTACTATTTTAGTAAGTCTTAAGTTTCCGTGCATTTTGATGCAAGTAGCATTCAACAAGGAGATTAGTTTTGAGTGCTTGGGGATCCTGAAGTCAGACTGAAGTAACGTGTTATTTCTTTTTGTAATTTTTTTTTGAGGAAGATTAGCCCTGAGCTAACTGCTGCCAATCCTCCTCTTTTTGCTGAGGAAGACTGGCCCTGAGCTAACATCTGTGCCCATCTTCCTCTACTTTATATGTGGGATGCCTACCACAGCATGGCTTGCCAAGCGGTGCCATGTCCACACCAAGGATCCCAACCAGCGAACCCCAGGCCGCCGAAGCAGAACATGTGCACTTAACCGCTGTGCCACCCGGCCGGCCCCAAGTATCATGTTATTTCTGCAGGTGTCCAGGGAATTATTTGGGGCTGTAAGTTATAATTATAAAATTTTGTTTACCTCTAACTTTGAGATATTTCTCTTTTGGCATCCAGTCTGAAGACGATGCTAAAAAGTTTTAGATCTATTGAATATTCTGGGCATCTGTCTGAAGTGGAATTCAGTATTCCTATTAACTAAATCATTCTCTACGGTTAAAAGTTAGAGACTCATTCACATACATAAAATATTTCCATACAGTTTCTGAGGATTCAGGTATTTAGTGAAGCCCAAACATGTGTTCACCCAAGGACTCCAAGCACATCCTTGGACCCTTGGTTAAAAAGTCCTGTTATAACACAATTATGCAGAAGAGAGTATTTTAAACTGTTGGTTAGAAAAAATAAGTGGATAGCATTGCACATGAAATTTAGTACTGTTATTCGTAATGTTTTTCAGTAGGTTTTCTTTGTTTCAATGAGTATGGATGATCCTTAACTTGCTTACTTGATGAAGACCCTGAAAACCAAACGTTGAGGAAAGATTATGAAAAAACCTTTAAAAAATACCAGGGGCTTGTGGTAAAACAGGAACAGCTCTTACGAGGTAGGAATTCCTAAGCAATCAGAAAAGAAATGAAGTGCTTACTCTACATTTTTGTTCCATTGTTTGTCAGATTGGTAAAGCTAATAAGAGAATAATTGAACGTTCTGTAAATTTTAATGTGCTACACATTCTTGTATCTTTAACATGGGTAATAATGTTTTAAATTTCATTCCACTATTTTTCCACCAACAGGCCCCATTCAGCTCTTACATGTATATATGCTTGTAATTTATTTACTCAGATATGATTTTTTAATCCAATGTGTGACCTTTTCAATAATAAGAATCTTTCCTAAAACCCTAATAACTTATATAGTGAATTATTTTATTGCTTTCCTAGAAAATTGATGGAAAAAATTTCAAAATATTTCTATTATTTAATTAAAAAAATAGTGTCTTCTTTCTGGGGTTTATTGAGAGATTTAAAAGTTCGATAATATGGTTTCTCAATCATTGATAAGATGGAAAATCTTATGAAGGTGAGAATGAGGTGGAGCTTCTAAGTATGCATTCAATTCCTGCTTTGTAGTTGACTATTTTCCCAGCTTTGTTGTTGACTATTTTTCCAGCTTTGTTAGATGTGATTGACATATAACACTGTGTAAATTTAACATGTACAATGTTATAATTTGATCTATATTATCACTTATCATATATATGTGATATATATGGTAATTTTGCAATATATGTGTAATTATCCATTGTAATTACACATACATTGCAAAATTACCACAATAAGGTTAGTTAGCACATTCTTTACCTCACATAATTACCATTTTGTTGTTGTTGTTTTTATTGTGAGAACATTTAAGGTCTACTCTCATAGCCACATTCAGGTGTACAATACCGTATTGTTAACTATAGTCACCATGCTATAGATTAGATCCCCAGAATTTATTCATCTTATAACTGAAGTTTGTACCCTTTGACCAGTGTTTCCCCATTTCCCCCACAACCCAGCCTCTGGTCACCATCAGTGTGCTCTGGTTCTGTGAGTTCAATGTTTTTAAATTCCATGAAGAAGTTAGAACATACAGTATTTGTCTTTCTCTGTCTGACATATTTCACTTAGCATAATTTCCTCGAGGTCCATCTGTGTTGTCGCAAATGGCAGAAAATATCCTTCATATTTGTGGATCAATAATATTCCATTATATATCTATACCACATCTTCCTTATTCATTCATCCATCAATGGACACAGGTTGCTTCCAGTCTTGACTATTGTGAATAATGCTGCAGTGAACATGAGAATGCAGATATCTCTTTGATATCATAATTTCATTTCCTTTGGGTATATACCCAGAAGTGGGATTGCTGGATCATATAGTAGTTATATTTTTAATTTTGGGGGGAATATCCGTACTGTTTTCCGTAGTGGCTACACCAATTTACATTCCCACCAACAGTGCACCAGGTTCTCTTTTTTCCACATCCTTGCTTACATTTATCTGTTGTCTTTTTGATAATAGCCCTCTGACAGTTGTGAAATGATATCTCATTGTAGTTTTGATTTGCCTTGCCCTGATGATTAATGATACTAATCACCTTTTCATTTATTTATTGGCCATTTGTATGTCCTCTGGAAAAATGTCTGTTCAGATCATTTGCCCATTTTTTAATCAGACTATTTGTCTTTTTGCTATTGAGTTGAATGAGTTCCTTATATGTCTTAGATGTTAACTCCTTATCACGTATGTGATTTCTGAGTATTTTCTCCCACTCTGTAGGTTGCCTTTTCATTTTGTCGATTGTTTGTTTTGCTGTGCAGAACATTTTAATTTGATGTAGTCCTGTTTGTTGATGTTTACTTTTGTTGCTTGTGCTTTTGGGTGTGATATCCAAAAGAATCATTGCCAAGACTGATGTCAAGGAACTTTTTCCCCGTATTTTCTTCTAAGAGTTTTATGGTTTCACTTCATAAATTTAAGTCCTTAATCAATTTTTAGCTGATTTTTGTGAGTGGTGTAACATAGGGGTCCAATTTTATTCTTTTGTATTCGTTTTCTCAGCACCATTTATTGAAGAAACTATCCTTTCCACTGTTGAATATTCTTGGCTCCCTTGTCAAATAGTAGTTGATCTTATATGCATTGGTTTATTTTGAGCTCTTGATTCTGTTCCATTCGTCTATATGTCTGTTTCTATGCCACTAGCATACTGTTTTGATTACTATAGCTTTGTAATATATTTTAAAATGAGGAAGTATGAAGCCTCCAGCTTTATACTTTCTCAAGATTGCTTTAGCTCTTTGGGGGTCTTTTGTGGTTCCATATGACTTTTAGGATTGTTTTTTTCTATTTCTGTGAAAAATGCCTTTGGAATTTTGATAGCAAGGGCATTGAATCTTTACATGTCTTTGGGTAGTATGAACGTTTTAACAATATTTACTCTTCTGATCCATGAACACAGTGTATCTTTCCATTTATTTGTGTCTTCTTCCATTTTGTTCATCAATGTCTTGTAGTTTTCAGTGTATAGATCTTTTGCTTCCCTGGTTAAATTTATTCCTAAGTATGTTATTGTTTTTGATGCTGTTGTAAATGAGATTGTTTTCTTTTTCAAATAGTTAGTTGTTAGTATATAGAAGCACAACTGACTTTTGTACGTAGATTTTGTATCCTGAAACTTTACTGAATTTGTTTATTCTAAGTTGTTCGGTGGAGTCTTAAGGATTTTTCTATATGTGAGATCATGTCTTCAGCAAATGGGCAGTTTTACATCTTCTTTTCAGATTTGTATAACTTTTATTTCTCTTTCTTGCCTAAATGCTCTGGCTAGTTTTTCTGATATTATGTTGAATAAAAGTGGCAAGAGTGGGCATCCTTGCCTTATTCTTGATCTTAGAATAAAAACTTTCAGTTTTTCACTGTTGAGTGTGATGTTGGCAGTGAACCTTTCATATATGGCTATCATTATTTTAATTACTTTCTATTCCTAGTTTTTTGAGAGTTTTATCATGAAAGGATGTTGAATTTTATCAAATACTTTTTCTGTGTCTATTGAGGTGATCGTGTGATTTTATCTTTCTGTTAATGTGATGGATCGTATTTATGGATTTGTGTATGTTGAACGATCCTTGCATCATCCCAGGGATAAATTCCACTTATCATGGTGTATGACCCTGTTAAAGTGATGGTGCCTTTGATTTGCTAGTATTTTTTTGAGAATTTTGGCATCATGGTCATCAGGGATATTGGTCTTTAGTTTTCTTTTCTTGTAGCGTTCTTATCTGGCTTTATATCAAGGTAATGCTGGCCTCATAAAATAAGTTTGGGAGTGTTTCTTCCTCTTCAATTCTTTGGAAGAGTTTGAAAAGGATTGGCATTAATTCTTTAAATATTTGGTAGGATTTACGCATGAAGCCATCTGGTTCTGGGCTTTTCTTTCTTTCTTTTTTTTTTTTGAGGAAGATTAGCCCTGAGCTAACATCCGCTGCCAATCCTCCTCTTTTGCAGAGTAAGATTTGCCCTGAGCTAACGTCTGTGCCCATCTTCCTGTACTTTATTGTGGGACGCCTGCCACAGTATAGCTTCATAAGCAGTGCTAGGTCTGCACACAGGATTTGAACCAGCGAACCCTGGACTGCCAAAGCAGTGCATGCGAACCCAACTGGTTATGCCACTGGGCTGGCCCCTCTGGGTTTTTCTTTTTGGAAGGTTTTTGATTACTAATTCCATCTCCTTACTCATTATTGGTCTGTTCAGGTGTTCTACTCCTTCATGATTCAGTCTTGGTAGGTTATATGTTTCTAGAGGTTTACGCATTTTTTTCTAGGTTGTCCAATTGGTTGGCATATAATTGTTATTAGTCTCTTAACAGCCTTTGTATTTCTGTGATGTAATGTCTCTACTTTCATTTCTAATTTTATTTCAGTCTTCTTCTTTTTTTATTGGTAAGTCTAGTTAAAATTTTGTCAATTTGGTTTCTCTTTAAAAAAAACTCAGTTTCGTGGCTCTTTTCTATTGTTTTTCTAGTCTCTATTTCATTTATTTTCACTCTGATCTTTGTTATTTCCTTTCTTCTACTACTTTGGGCTGTGTTTCTTCTTTTTCTAGTTCCTTGAGGGGTAAAGTTAGGTTGTTTGTGATCTTTCTTTTTTCTTAATGTCAGTGTTTATTACTATAAAATACTTTCCTCTTAGCACTGCTTTTTCTGCATCCTTTAAGTTTTGGTAAGTTGTGTTCTCATTTTTGTTTCAAGATGTTTTTTGATTTTCCTTTAATTTCCTCTTTGACCCATTGATTGTTCTAATGTGTGTTGTTTAATTTCCACATATTTGTGAGTTTTCCACCTTTCCTCCTGTTATTGATTTCTAGTTTCAAGCCGTTGTGATTGGAAAAGATACTTGGTGTGATTTCAGTTGTTCTTAATTTGCTAGGACTATTTTGTGACCTAAAGTATTGGTCTCTCATGGAGAATGTTCCATGTGCGCTTGAGAAGAATGTGTATTCTGCTGTTATTGGATGGAATGTTCTGTCTATGTCTGTTAGATCCATTTTGGTCTAAAGTATAGTTCAATTTCTCATAGTGGGGTTTTGTTGTTTTCAGGTTTTTCTTATCTTTTGTCAGATTTATCCCTAAGCATTTCATATTTTTTGTTGCTATTGTGAACACTCTTTTTAAAAAAAATCTGAATTTCTGATTATTTGTTGCTAGTATATAGAAATATAATTAGTTCTTGTATATTGGTTCTGTATCCTGCGGCCTTGGTGAACTCACTTATTGATTAGTTCTGGTAACTTTTTTGTAGATTCTACCATATTTTCTACATAGATGGTATGTGTCTGCAAATAAGTTTCATCTTTTAAAATCCAGAAGCCTTTTATTTATATTTTTAGTGTGTTTATATGGTGAATTACATTGGTTCAATTTCAAATGTTGTCAACCTTGAGCTCCTGGATTAAAATCCACTTACCCTTTTTATATGTTTGTGGATTAAATTTTCTAAAATTTTGTTTATAGTTTTTGCTTCTTTGCCGATAAGGGATATTTGTGTGCAGTTTTCTTATAAAATCTTTATCTGGTTGTGGCATCATGGTAATGCTGGCTTCATAGATTGAGTTGGGACATATTCCCTCTTATTCAACTTTCTGGCAGAGTATGTGCACAATTGGTATTATTTCTTCTTTAAATGTTTTATTTAATGTGAAGCCATCTGAGCCCTGGAGTTTTCTCTACGGAAATATTTTAAGCTGCAAATTCAATTTCTTTAACAGATGTAGTACTATTCATGTTCTCTATTTTTTCTTGAGTGAGCTCTAGTAGCTTGAATCTTTACAGGGATTTGTGCATTTCAAGTTGTTCTATGTTAGTATTCCCTTATTATTCTCTTAATATGTATAAAATCTGTAGTAATATTTTCTGTCAATCCAGAAATTGGTACCTTATGTCTTTTTTTCCTCCTGATTGTTGTAGTTGGAGGATTATCAATTTTTTGAACTTCTCAACCAACTTTTGGTTTCATTGATTTTCTATGTATTTATGTTTTCTATTTCATTGATTTTTTTTTCTGATCTTTTTTATTTCCTTTGTTCAGCTTACTTTGGGTTTAATTTGCCCTTCTTTTTGTAATTTCTTAAACTGGAAGCTGAGGTCATTCATCTGAGACCTTTCTTCTTCTATGATGAAGATATTTAGGGCTATAAATTTCTCTTTAAGCATTGCTTTGGCAGCATCTCACAGATTTTGATATTTCCTGCTTTCATTTTCATTCAGTTCAAAATACTTTCCAATTCCCATTTTTCTTTCTTCTTTGACCCATACTTTATTTAAAAGGGAGTCATTTTGGTTCCAAATAGTTGGGGATTTCTCAGAGATCTTTGTGTTACTGATCTGCCTTCTCCCTTTTTTATAATTTTTTTTTCCTGAGGGAGATTCTCCCTGAGCTAACATCCGTTGCCAATCTTCCTCTTTGCTTGAGGGAGATTAGCTCTGAGCTAACATCTCTGCCAGTCTTCCTCTATTTTTTTTCTATGTGGGGCACTTCCACAGCCTAACTGGTGAGTGGAGAAGGTCCATTGGCCCTGAGCTAACATCTTTGCCAATCTTCCTCTGTTTTTTTTTGTATGGGATGCCGCCATAGTATGGCTTGACGAGTAGTGCTAGGTCAATGCCCAGGATCCCAACTTGCAAACCCTGGGCTGTCGAAGCAGAGTGCTCGAACTTAACCACTGTGCCACTGGGCTGGCCTCTTTTTCGCTTTTTTGAATGGCTGATAATCTTTGACTGGATGCTGGACAGTGTGATGTTTACATTGTTATGTGTTGGATATTTTTTATTCCTGTAAATACTCTTGAGCTTTGTTCTGAGACGTAGTTAAGTTGCTTGGAAACAGTTTGATTCTTTTGGATCTTGATCTTATGATTTGTTAGTCTGGACATGAGTAGTATTTATTCTAAAGCTAAGTATTCCTAACTACTAAGGTAAAACCCTCTGAGAACTCTACCCAAGACCCCGTGAATTATGGAGTTTCCAGAATGGCTGGTAGAAACAGGCATTATTTCCAGCCTTGTGTGTGCACCATGTACTTTTTCTTTTAATTCTCTCATTTTATTCTGTCCCCATCATTAGTCAGATTCGTAACACATGTGGCTAGTCAGTTCTCTACTCAATACACAAGGTAATTGTCTATAGAACTCCAGTGTTCTCTCTCTGTACAGCTCTCTCCTCTCTCCTCTCTTTTCTGTGAACTCCAGCCACCTTGGCTTACGGGTCTCTGCATTCCATCTCTTCAACTCAGGGATTCTTATGGCTTCTTGCTGTTGGGCAATCAGAGGGCTGTCTTGTTTGTTTCTTATCTCTCGATCAGTATCCTTCACTATCTGATGTCCAGTGTTGTGAAAACCTTCATTTCATGTATTTTAGTCCGTTTTTTTGTTGTTGTTTGGAATGAGGGTTTGAAATCTAGTCCCTGTTACTCTATTGTATTAATTTCCTAGAGCTGTCAAAACAAAGTACCACAAACTGGATAGTTCAAAACAACAGAAATTTATTCTATCACAGTTCTAGGAGCTAGAAAGCCAAAATTATGGTGTCAGCAGGGCCATGCTCCTGAAGACTCTAGAGAAGAATCTTTCCTTTGTCTCTTCCTAGCTTTTGGTGGCTCCTGACAATTCTTGGTGTTCCTTGGCTTGTAGCTGCATCACTTCAGTCTCTGCCCCTATCTTCACATGGCCTTCTCATTACATCTGTCACTATTGTGTCCTCTTCTCTTCTTATAAGGACACTAGTCATTGGATTCAGGGTCCCTCCTAATCCTTATGATCTCATCTTAACTAATTACTTACTGCAAAGACCCTATTTCCAAATAAGGTCAAATTTTGAGGTTCTGGGTGGACATAAATTTTGAGACAACACTATTCAACCCACCACATCTATCTTGGTTGCAAGGAGAAGTCTACTACATGCTTTTCCCCAGAACTTTAAAATCTTTTAGTAGTGCCTTGCATGGAAAGTCAGCATGATGCAGTAGTCTGAAAGTGTGAGCTTTAAATTCTGATGGGCTTGAATTTTAATTTAGCTTGACCACTTTCTTGCTGTGTGGCTAGGGCCAATGATTGAACTTTTCTGAATTTGGAGTTCCCATCTGTAAAATTTTTTGTAATACTTTCCTCATAAGTTACTGTTTAAATATTAGCTAGTACAGTGCCTAGCCTACATTAGGTACTTAATTAGTGTGAATTGCCTTTCCATCTCAAATATTTGTTAAATAAATTAAATTTAATATTTTTGTATATGCATATATTCCTTCTCTGCATAAAGGTCGAGAGATGGTTTATTAGAATACATGGAGTGAAATACTAAAATAATGAGTAAAATCAATGCCCTAAGAAAAAAGATGTTGACAATAATAGGCTCCATAATTCTGACAGAAACCTTTCAAGTCTTAACTCTGAAGCTTCCTGCCAGTCAAGGCAAAATGGAAAACATTATCTGTTACATAATTCTCATTGTCGAAAGGGAAGAATTATATGAGTTTCTAATGAGAACCTAGGCATTTTTATTACAGGTATCTAAAAGAAATTTTACTTAGAACTAGTAGAAAGTGACCTCAACTTTGTCTACAGTAGCGATTATATTAGTCAATTTTATATGGCCATTTCCGACAGTGACTATCAGAAAATTAGTTGGAATGTGAAAAATAGGTTTTAGGATTCTCAAATTCAGCACTAACTATACTATACATTTTGGATTATAGCTCTTTTTAAACAGCAGCCCTTAGTTGTTGAAGTTTTACCTTGTTTTGTACGTGTATAACATTATTTTCCCATTTGCCTGTTTTATTACTTGCTAACGTAAACCTTTAATTACCATTTGATTATTACTTATCTTTAGGCTCCAAGAGGGTAGGAACAATTGTCTTATTTTGATTATTGTGTCCTTCTGAGTATCATAAGAATATTAATTTAGATATATTATATGCTTTATTTTATATAACATGTATCACTCATTAATAGTAAATGTTTTCTAAGGAATGAGTTAATAACTAGTTAGAATTTTCAAAATAATATATTCTTAGAACTAGTTAAAATTTTCAAAATAATATATTCTTAGAACTACATCTGTTATTTTGGTGAGTAGAAACAATTTATTAAATTGTTTATTCAATGTGCCAATCATTTAACTCTCATTTATTTTGCTTTTCTAGTTGCTCTTTATTTGCTTCTGAATCTTGCTGAGGATACACGTACAGAACTGAAGATGAGGAACAAGAACATAGTTCACATGCTGGTGAAGGCTCTTGATCGGGACAATTTTGAGCTGCTTATTCTAGTTGTATCATTCTTGAAGAAACTCAGCATTTTTATGGAGAATAAAAATGATATGGTAACTTATATTGAAACATTCATGTTCACCACTTTCAAGTTAGAACATTTTGATAAAAGTGAACATGTTATCCTCCTACTAAGATAATTCTGAATGAAAATTTACTATAGTAATAACTCACTTGAATGGCTTCATGAGAAAATATATTCCAGGAGCCGGTCGGGTGGCATAGTGGTTGGGTTCCCACGCTCTGCTTCGGCGGCCCAGGGTTCACTGGTTTGGATCCTGGGTGTGGACCTACACACCGCACATCAAGCCAGGCTGAGATGGCATCCCACATAGAAGAACAAGAAGGACCTAAAATTAGGATATACAACTATGTACTGGGGCTTTGGGGAGGAAAAAAAGAGGAAGATTGGCAACAGATATTAGCTTAGGGCCAATCTTCCTCACCAAAAAAAAAAAAGAAAAGGAAATAGGTTCCATATTAGTTAATATTCCAGATAATTGAAACTTTCTGGATAAAAATCTTTTTCTGGTATATTGTATAGGATGAATCTTTCCATATTAAACGTAATATATGGAATCTAATTTAAGATTCTGCTTCAGAGTCATCTGGCCTTATTATCTTCCCCTAAAGTATTTTTTTCTCCTTCGTTTCTGATATTGGAAATGTGTGGAATTACAGTTTAGCCCAATCTTTTTTTTCTCATCTGCCATTCCAGTTGGTAGCGGTTGTTGATTCTGTTTCTTAAGTTCCTTTTGAAGCTATCCCTTCTTTTTGTTCCTGGTGCCATTATATTAGTTCATGCCTCTTTATACCCTCTTCATTTCTTGTTTGAATTGTTATAGTAGGCTCCTTTTTGCCGTCTCATGATGATGCAATAGTCTGAGAAATACAAGTTGATTGTGTATTATTTCCTCTTCTGAAAAATATTCATAATACAGTAATATTATAAAGATAGAATAAAAATTATCTTTTTTCCACATCATTAAAAAGTCTTTGTTAGCACAATGTTATGTTGAATAGATCATACATTAACCATACTTTGTTTTCAGATATTAAGTTGTTTATAATATTAGCTATTACAAGTAATACTTCAGAGGACACATTTGTACATGCATCTTTGTCTATATTTCTGACTATTTTCTTAAGATATATTCCTAGAAATGGAATTATTGGATCTTTGGCCTTAACTCCATAGATGACCATTTTAGAACTATATGCTGATACAATCGTTATAAGACTGTGTATTATTGGTATATGTGGGTTCTTCTTCAGGTAGTCTAAATACATAGTATTTCTACCTACTCTTTTGTCTTCTTTTAAAATCAAATGAACTAAGAAGTAGCTTATGATTGTTAAATGAACTAAGAAGTAGCTTATGATTGTTAAATGACATGGAAAGCTCTTTGAAAACCTGACTGATTTATCAGATTTAATAAGTGCCTTGAATTCTGATACTTGAAATATATGAAATTTAATTTTACCCACAGATATTTAGTATCGTTTTCATCATTAGTATATAATTATTGATGATCACTATATGCCAGATATTGTTTTAAGATTGAATTTGCTTAGATTAATCAAAAACATGTTTTTTGTTTTCATTGAGCTTATATTTAAGAATATGATGACATGGTGACATGTGTACTCCTAAGTAGTTAGAGTGTGGCTAAATTGTTGCTTCCCCTGACTATAAGTTGAAGTATATTCTTCCGTTTATGTGTTTAGATTAAATTCACCTTTAGTAGGGTCACAAAACTCAAATTGATTTGCTCAGCAGGTATCTACTATGTGTTGATTAGATTTGTATTTAGGTAGTACACTTCTTATGTGTCCATCTGTCAAAAGTGATCTCAAGAAAATTACTAAAAGTTATTTTCTGCTGAGATCATTTATTTGGAAGATACAATATAAATTGTCTCAGCAAACCTCATTTTTTATTGAGGAGGGAAAAACTGAGGTTCAGAGGAGGTAATTCATCCAAGGTCCTAAGAATAATTTGATGAGCCAGATTTTTACTGTAGATAGTATGCATTTCATCTTTTATTGTGAAAGAAATGCATTTTATTTAAGGGCATTGTAGAATCAGAATTTTTAGATCTTAGCTGGACCTTACATCTATGTCTAGATTTAGTGAATTACCTCCTAATTTGTAGATGAAATAGCAGAGGATCAGAGAGGTTAAGTAATTTGCTGAAGGAAACATCTCCATGTATTTGGCTTCCCTACTCTTTCTCTCTGCCTCCAGAGCAAAAAATTTTTTTGTCTATGTTTTTTCAAAAAAAGATTTTTAGCAACATTAAGTGTAAGCAGTTTTTGAATGGCTTCCAGAAACACTGAAAAAGAATTACTTAAAGGCTGAAATAAATTTGCTAATAGATTATTGATAAACTGTCACTTTACATAGAATGTTTATTAAAAGTATTAATTAACTATAAATTCCATTTTATGGACATAGAATCGAGAGGGCATTGCATGTTGAGACAATTGCTAAATTTAGCTTTGGGGATTGGTCTTTTATCAACCAGAAAGACATGATTAGAAGTCTGTGCCTAGTGTTTAACCGTCTAATTGGACCACGTGACATGTATTTTACATTCCATTCTCTGCAATGGAAATACAAATTAATAAAAAAACCTATCCAGGTTACTTTATTATTAAGTTTACTATAACAACCAGTGTGTAGTCTTGCTTTTTCAAAGGAAAAATCATACTTAATATAATTAGTAACAGATGAAGCCTGTAGCAATTTTATTTAGAAAGGATGAAAGGGAGGGGTGGCTGATCTATTTGTGAAGTTGTATTATTTATTTAAATAAAGTGTTCGTTTTACTATTGAGCATGTGAACTAATACTGACCTTGTTTTTGAGTTCTATATTTTAAAGGAAATTTAGTTTGCTTTAAAAAAAGTCTTTCAATTGATAATTTACATTATTTTCATATTTTTTATATTAATACAATATAACAAAAAGGGAATAAGTCATACTAGAATATGATTTTAAGAGGAACAACAAAGAGGATATATTTTCTTTGGGTTGCTTACTTTCTTGTTACTAAGTTTTGAGAATTCTTTTTATATTTTGAATGAGTCTTTTATTAGTTATATGTTTTGCAAGTATTTTCTTCTTCTGTGTGGCTTGTCTTTTCATTCTTCCATGAAGAGTAGAAGGTTTTAGTTGTTTTGAGGTCTAGTATATCAAAAAGTATTTTTAATGGATTGTGTTTTGGTGTTGTATCTAAGAAAAATCTTTGCCTAATTCAAGGTCACAAAATTTCTTCCTACATCTTCTGTGAGAAGTTTTGTAAGGTTTGTGTTGTTTTTTGCTGTTTCTCTTTTAATCAATGATCCATCCATTTTTAGTTAATTTTTTATATGGTGCAAGGTATGGATCATTTTTTTTTGTTTTTTCTGTTTTTGTTTTTTTGAGGAAGATTAGCCCTGAGCTAACATCTGCTGCCAGTCTTCCTCTTTTTGCTGAGGAAGACTGGCCCTGAGCTAACATCCATGCCCATCTTCCTCTACTTTATATGTGGGACAGCTACCACAGCATGGCTTCCAAGTGGTGCCATTTCTGCACTGGGGACCTGAATTGGCAAACTCTGGGCCACCAAACTGGAATGTGCGAACTTAACTGCTGAGCCACCGGGCTGGCTCCTGGCTGATGATTCATTTTGAATATGGATGTCCGATTGTTCCAGCACCATTTGTTGAAAAGACTGAATTGCCTTTGCACCATATTGAAATTCTCTTTCTACCTTTGTTGAAAATCAATTGGCTTTGTATGTGTGGTTCCATTTTTGGACTCTTTCTTTCCTGTTCCATTGATCCATATATCTGTGCGCTCACTGATAGATTTTTGTCTTGATTACTGCAGCTTTATAGTAAGTCTTGAAATTAGGTAGTGTAAGGCCTCAAATGTTGTTATTCTTTTTCAAAATTGTTCTGGCTGTTTCAGATTCTTTACTTTCCATATTCATTTAGAATAAACTAGTCTATTTCTTTAAAAAACAAATCCTGGAATCTTGATTGGAGTTTCATTGAATCTGTTAGCAGGATTCAATATGTTAGCCATATTGGATTTCCAACCCATGGACATGGTACAGCTTTCCATTTAATTAGGTCTTTCTTGATTTCTTCCATCATTTTGTAGTTTTTAGCCTACATATTTTGCACATATTTTGTTATATTTATACCTAAGTGTTTTACCATTACAAATGGTAGTTTTTAAAAATGAAATTATCAGTTTCCTATTGTGGATAGTATATAGAAATACAGATTTTTTCATATTGACCTTGTATCTTGTGACTTTGCTAAATTCATTTTTTAGTTGTAGTTGCTCTTTGTTGATTCTTGGGGATTTTCTTAGTAGATAATTATCTGTAAATAGAAAGTTTTATTTCTTCCATTCTAATCTGTTTGCTTTGCTATTTATTTTTTAGTCTTATTGTACTGGATAGGTCCTCTTGTATGAGGTTAACAAGAAATGCTGTGAGTGGACATCCCTACCTTGTTATTGATCTTAAGAGGAAAGCAGTGTCTTTTACTATTAAGTATAGTGTTATCTAGGTTTTTTTGTAGATACTCTGTAAGTTTAAATAAGTTCTGTTCTATTTCTAGTTTGCTGAGACTTTTTGTCATGAATGGATGTTGGATTTTGTCAAATGCCTTTTCTGCATCAATTGAGCTGCTGGTTTTTCTTCTTTAGATTGTTGATATAGTGAATTGCATTGATTGACTTTCAAAAGTTGAGCCAGTCTTGCATTCACGGGATAAACACGACTTGGTCATGATACATTGCCTTTTTATGTATTACTAGATTTGATTAGCTAATATATTGTTGAAGTTTATTACATCTATGTTTATGAGGGATTACTAGTTTATAGTTTTCTTATAATGTCTTGGTCTGATTTTGCTATTAGGATAAGTGTGGCCTCATAGAATGAGTTGGGAAGCATTCTCTCTTCAATTTTTCTGGAATGGTTTGTGTAGAATTGGTACTATTTCTACTTAAATGTTTACTAGAATTCACCAGTAAAAAAGTCATCTGGTCCTGGAGTTTCTCTCTTTGAATTCTTTAATACCTGTAAGACTATTTAGATTATCTATTTCTTTTTGAGTGGTTGCTTTATAGTTTGTATCTTTCAAGGAATTTATCCATTTCATCTATGTTGTCAAATGTATGTAATAAAATTCTTTGTACTTTTTCTCTTCTTCTGTCTTTAACATTTGAAAGTCTGAAGTGATTTTCCCTGTTTCATTACTGCTATTGGTAATTTGTTTCTTCTCTCTCTTTTTTTAATAGGTTAGTGGTTTATCAATATTGGTATTTTCAAAGAACCAACTTTTGATTTTATGTTTGATTTTTGGAAGATATTTTCACTGTATTCAGAATTCTACATTGACATACTTTATAAATATCACACCCTTGTTTTCTGGCTTGCATAGTTTTTGATAAGAAGTCTGATATAATTCTTATTTTTCCTCCTCTATATATAATGAGTCTTATTTTCTGCCTGCCTCCAAGATTTTCTTTGGTTTTCAGCAGTTTAAATATATATTTAGGGGTGTCTGTGTGTTGTATGCTACTTGGGGTTCTCTGAGCTTATATCTGTGGTTTGATGTCTTTCATTGTTTTTGGACCATCCTTAGCCATTATCTCTTCAAGTATTTCCTCTATCCCATTCTGTCTCTTCTCCTACTGAATTCCAATTACATGTTAGTCTATTTGATAGAGTCTGATGGCTCTTAGATGCTATGTTGCTGTGTTTTGTAATTTTCATTTTTCTTTCTATTTTTTTTTTGGTTCAGTTTGGAAAATTTCCATTGGTCTGCCTCTAGGTGTGTTTATTCTGTAATTAGCTATATCACTTTTACTAATGAGCCCATTGAAAGTTTTCTTCATCTCTGTATTATATGTATGTGTGTTTTTAGCATTTCCATTTAATTCTTTTAGTATGTTTCTGTCTGTGAAATTTTTTATTTATTTATTCATGTTTTCCATTAGAGCCTTTGACATATTAGTCATGGTTATTTTAAATTCTCTGTCTGATAATTATACAGGTCATATCTGAATCTGGTTCTGTTGATTGTCTTATCTCTTTATCAAGGGGTTATTTTTTTGTTCTTTTATGTATTATAATTTTTGATTGATAGCTAGATGTGATGTGTAGATTAGTAAAGACTGAGATAAGTAGTGTTTGTATCTGGAAATGGGCAGACCTTTTTTTTCTAGGCCTTTAATTTGGGGGATTATGTTATTCTTGTCAGGAGTTTAGCTGCATTTGTTTACCCTTCATGCACTATCAACTTCATCTGGCATTGCCTCATCTTTGGTGGGGTATTGGTCGCCAGAGGCTTTTTCTCAATGTTCATCTTTTACCCTCCACTTCAGGTTTTCCCAGTGTGCACGTGCCTCAAGGTGAATCTCTCTCCTCATTTTAACCCTCCCTCAGCAAGATGCAGTGTTATTTGGTACTTAGCTTTTGCTAATCCAATGCCAGGGGCAGGGATGGGGAAAGAAAGGAGACTTTTTTTCTTGTTCTAATTTAGCCTTAGGCCAGTCTTAGGCTGGTGCTGTGTCCATGGGTCTCAACACTGAGGCTTCCGAAGTCATCCTGTCAACTCCTCTTCTCAGAATTTTTTTTCTGTTTCTGTCCTCCAGCTGCAGTGGGTATTCACGTGTGCTTTAGATATGACAGGGTTTGGTGTACTTCCCCAAGATCCTTAAGTCTTTTATTTTGTAGGGGAAATAGAGCGAAAATATCTGAACAGAGTTTTATGCCTTTTCCCCAGTGGCAACTGTGCCCTCTCCTAGGCCCATGCCGCTGAGGGGAAGTTTTTTTCCATGTCTTGTCCCCAGTTTTTCTTGTGACCTTCTGATAAGACCCTTGCAAAAAAGCTTTCAAGTGGTTGCAAGCTCGTTGAGCACCAGCAGCTTCAAAATTCTATAATCTTAGGCTACTTCACACTTGGCTGTTAGCAATTTGTTTAAAATTTTTTGGTGCGACCTTCTTACCCACTCCTGTGCCAGCTCTCTTTTCCTCTAGTGCCCTGCCCCATATAAACCAATGCTCATGACCCTTGTCTCCTTGGGGGTGCCTATTTTTCTCTTATCTCAGGCCTGTTAATTTCCCTGCAACCTCAGCTCCCTGATGGGTTGTTGGTTTTTTTTAAGTTAGGATTTTGTATCTGGATTTTTCTTGCATTTAGGATGGGAACCGTGTCCTTTCCAGATTTTTACATCCTAAGAGTAAGTTTGAGGTTCTGCCTATGTTTTTTTAATCACTAATGCTTCTGCCTGACTACTTCCATAGCATTTAAATTAATCTATTTCTATTCTTGCCTCCTTCTAGTACATTCTCCATATTGTAGTCAGAATGACAATTTTTAGAGAGTTCTTTGAATGCTGTATTTTCCATCTTACCTCATGGCCTTTGCACATGCTGTGTCTTCCCATCTAGACCACTCTTTTGTCTCTTCTACTAACTTCAGATAACTTCTATTCATCTGGGAAATTATTTTTCCTCAGAGAAACCTTCCTTGACAACTCCTTACACTGAGATTATATCCAGTCCTCTCTTTAAATTCTCTCATGTTTCTCTGCTGTTTTCTCATATATACTAGTTATACAATTACAGTTAAATAACTGTAATTGTTTCTTTACTGTATTTCACTTCCTCTAGAATATAAACTCCATGAAGTTAGGAACCATTTCTTTCTTGTTCACCAATATATTCCCAAGGCTTAGTTAAGAAATCTTTGTTGAATGAATAAATAAATAAAGCTGGAAACGAAGTTATTCACTGTAATCAATGAAGCTAGTGATAGAATTACAATTTTGTATAAATGTGATAAATACTTGTCACTGACCTCTGTAGAAATTGTTCTAAGAAGTTAACAAATGAATGATTGACCCAGCCACTTAGAAGACTAAATTAGGAGAATAAGAGAACCAAATTAGAGAGTCTTGGGAGATGAATTTGTACTTTTTCACGAAGAGCTCTAGGATGTGACTGCAGTGTGGCCATGGAGTGCAGATAGAGGTCTGAAGGAAAAGTTATTGTTGGGTTGTCAATTTAGCATTTGAAAACAAAATTGGTTTACTCTTTGGCATGAAATGAAAGGAAAAATGTATATTGAGGGCTCAATTATTAATGTGATTTTTGTGAGGTCACTGAAAGGTTACAGTAAAGATATAGAAAGGGTGGCATAAATAAATGCTTTAGATCTCCAAGAAAAGAAAAATGGAGCAAGATTATTCATAGATCTTTTGGTAATTAACAAAAAAAATAGGTAGTTTTATATAATTTCTCTTCTTTTTAGCTATTGTTTTATAATAAAGATGTGAGGTATTTTTATAACCAAATTTTTCTGATTGCTATGTTAAGAAATATGGATATAGAGCTTATGTTACCAAATAAGTTCTGTCCTCTGTGATTTCTCACTCTAAAACAAGCTCTCTTGAAACAATTTCATAATCTTCTAGAGTTGGGGGTCAACAAGCTTTTTCTGTAAGTGGCTAGACGGTCAATATTTTAGGTCTTGTAGCTCATACAGTGTCTGTCTCAACAACTCAACTGTGCTGTTGTAGCATGGTTGCAGCCCTGGACAGTCTATTAAAAATGAGCATGGCTATGTTCCAGTAAAACTTTATTTATGGAAACTGAAATTAGAATTTCAAATAATTTTCATGTGTCATGAAATATTATTCTTCATTTGATTTTTTTTACCCATTTAAAAATGTGAAAGTCAAAAACCGTTTTTAGCTCTTGGGTTGTATGAAAACAGATGGTGGGTCAGATTAGACCCACTAGCTATAGTTTGCTGATCCCTATCCTAGAGTTTCAACTATTACTTATAGCCAAGCTTCTCTTGAGTTTTATAAGATTTTCCAAGTATCCACCGAATATCACCTCAAGTTAAACATGACAAAAATTAAAATATTTTTTTATCTTCTTTGTCCAACACTTGTTTTTCAATGTACAGATCTTACTTAATGACACTTACATCCACCTTATTGACTGTGCAGAAAAGGGGCCCGAGGCCGTTCTCCTCAGGTAGGCCTTCCTACAAGGTTGGCTCTTGGCTGGTGTCTGGGAACTTGGATTTCAGTAGTCTTCTCACTATTCTCTAATTGATAAACATGGTTTACACAAGCAGTGTGGTTTATGCTAAATTCCGCCTTTCGTTCTGGGAGTCTGGAATTTTAGTTTGTTCTAGGCAGAGGGTTTCTGTGTGACTAGCTCCGAATAAAAACTTGGGTGCTGATCTCAGTCTCAGTTCGGTGCTGGAGCATATCTTGTGTGGCTCTAGGGGAGAGGATTCTAGGAAGCTTACACATAATTTCTTCTGGACTATGCCTCCGTGTGCGTTTTCCCTTTTCTGATTTTACTCTTCATCCTTTCACTGTAATAACTCATAGTCATGAATATGACTATATGCTGAATCTTGTAAATCCTCCTAGCAAATTGCTGAACCTCGGACTTGTCTTGGGACCCCTAACACACTGACCAAGCCAAAAACCTGAAAGTCATCTTCAGTGCTTTCTCTTCAATTCCTGTTCAAATGCTTTGACCATATCTCCTAAATGCCTCTCAAATTATTCTTTCCTTTTCCTAGCTCTTTGTCCTTACTTTGTTTCAGACCCAAGTCACATCGCACATGTCTAATGCAATACATTCTTAAGTGCCTGCCTTTGATCTCTGCATATTCTATTCTGTCCTATACAGTGTGCCTTATTCATTTGTTTGTGTCTTTTTTTGTGTACATATATATGTTGTTGATGTTTGTATGTATGTATGTATTAATATATTTATCTTTATGCTACTAGTCTAACCATATCGCCCTCTGGCCTTAAAATAATCCAAGGTACTCTATAACCCATAGAAAAATGTTAAACTTCTTAACAAAGCATTAAAAGCTTTTTGTCGTCTGTCTAATGTCTGTCTGTATAGGCTGCTGCTACTCCCCAGCGTGTACTGTATACGATGGCCAGACCAAAGCACTCGCAGTGCCCCAAACAAGCTCTTTTATGCTTAGATGCCTGTCCACTGGCTTTTTCTTCTACCTACTTTGCCTTTGCCTGCCTTAACCAGAGAGCAAATATTACACATTTTTTAAAACTCTGTTCCTAATTTGAAATCTTTTGCGTTCTTCTAGATAGCTTAGTATTTCCTTCCATGTTGCTTCCAGGATACTTTGTGCATTCTGTTTTTATCACGTTGTATTTTAATTATTTCTTCTATTCGTCTGCTCTCCTTTTAGACTGTAGAATCCTTGAAGGCCAAGACACAATTTAATTTGTCTTCCATTTGATGCTGTTAAGTGAAGGAAGGAAGAAATGTTGTGGAAATTCATATTTTCTCCTCAAAAGTTTGATTTTAGAGAAGTTTATAGATTAAAATGAGAGTATATAGATTAACAACTAGTTACTTATAAAAGAGATATACATGAGGATAAAAACAATGAAAAAATAATTATTTGTAGTCTTTTTTGTCTGATTATGCAACAGTACCTCACTACATTTGTATTATTATTTTACATAGGTGGAAATGGATATTGTCGAAAAACTGGTAAAAATGATACCTTGTGAACATGAAGATCTGCTGAATATCACCCTCCGACTGTTACTAAACCTGTCCTTTGACACAGGGCTAAGGAATAAGATGGTACAAGTTGGACTGCTTCCCAAACTCACTGCACTCCTAGGTATGCTTTTTAAAAATTAATGATAGTGTTGCTTGGAATTTCCAACATCGTTGAAAAATTGAGCTTTGTGTTGAAAAGTCTGTTGAGCAAAGATCATTCTGCATGTCTTCTTTGATTGGGAACTTAATAATAAAAGTAAACAGAATGAATGAAAGATGATGTGTGCCAGGATTTCCATGGTGCTGTAGAATGCAATGGAATAGAAACTTTTAACTCCTGACTTCATTTATCTATGTGAAAGTGAAACCGAAGTGAAAATATAATGGTACTACCCAGGAAGCAAGAAGGAAAAGTTATTTTCTCTTCAGCATTTCTTTTAAAAAGCAGATGTCATTTAAGTTCTTATATTCTCTCATGCTTTTAAAATATTTTCTCATGCTTTTAAAATATGAGTATACACATTTTGGGGACCCTTTTTGTCATTAAGTAAAAAAGAGAATTTTTAAATAACATGAGTTAGAGAATATTTGTTTTGGAGGATTCAGTTTATGAAACATTATTTTCTTTTAGCTGTTAATAAGATTTCTATATGTTAAGGGTGGATTCAAGAGTTAACTCTTCTGTGCTCATACATAATGCTTCGTAGCAGAGTATTAAAAACCGTTTATGATCTGATCAATGTCTCTCTTTATAGGCACCTGCTACTCTCCAACGTATACTTTATGTTATGTCCATACTGACCCCCCTACAGTTCCCTAAGCAAGCTCTTTTGTGCCTGAGTGCCTGTCCACCTCCTTTTTGCCTCTACCTGGAATGCCATTCTCTTTCCTAACCAGAGAACAAATTCTTACTCATCTTTTAAGACTGTTCCTTTGTTTCTGTACTACAGTTTCATTCTTGTTTTGTAGCTTTCTCCTTATATTCAAGTATTTTTAACAGTTACCAATAGTAGTGGAATGATTTAACATTGTTTCCTCTTAGCTATCTAATATCTATGAATCTAATCTCTCAATGACATCATCATTATTTTCTTTATAATACTAGTAGTGACGTTTATTCAGTGTTACTATTCCAGTCATTTTGCTATTTGCTTTATTTACATTATTTCATGGAATCCCCATCTGAGATTTTTTTTCTCAGGATTACACAGCTGATAAAAGGCAGAGCTCAAATTCAAACTCAGGTGGATCTGCTGCCAAAATTGGATTTATTAACTACTATAATAAAGTACTATGTATAGTTATATTAAGTAGACTGAGATTAAGTACACTAGGCAGAGCTATAATTAAAAAATCCAGTTCTCCAAGTACCCTTAAAAAATAAGTTTTAAGGAAACTTATTTATTATTGTTTTTCTCAGAATAGGATCTTCATTAGTCTGTTATTCAGTCCAAGAACGTTTGTTCCATTGGCCAGTCCACAAATATTGCACAGGACTTTTAGTAATACATTTTATAAGAAACTCTATTGAGGAGCACTTTCAGAAATTTCTTTTGGGGAACCAAAGCAATACGAACATTTAGTGAGGAAACTGGATAGCTTTAAAAGTAAAATTGATAGGCCTTGAAATTAATTCATGTGATCCTTCATTTATCATAAATCTAACAAAATTATGTATCAAACATTAGGTCAGATTTTCAGTGTATGAAGATGAGTAACTTACAGTCCTTGTCCTGAAGGAATTCATAGTCTATTTGGTTTTTTCAGTATCCCGTCACCTACTTTTATGAAACAAATGATTTAAAAGGGACTTTTGTGATATTACTCATAGGATAGTCATTTCATATTTTGTTAAAAAATAGTAATTTGGGGATATAAGATGTTAGTATTCAAAACATAAGATATTTCATCTCTTCTAAAGCTCAATTTCTAGAGGCATATTGTCTTATTAGAATTGTGACTGTTTACTTCTAACCGTGTTACATTGGGCAAACTTATCCAAACTCTGATTTCCTTTCGTCATCTCTAAAGTGGGGATAATAACTATAACAAACTTAAAGTTATTTTGAGGATTAAATGAGGTATTACATGCGAAGTGCTTAGAACAGTACTTGACACATTGTATTTTCTTAATAAATGTTAGCTATTATCATTTTTCTTACCAACATCATCATCATCATATTATTATTATTGTTATTATTTCATGTAGAGTGGACATTCTATAAGTGTTGCTGACTTATCTTTGAGTACATATTCTTCTCATAGAAGTTAAATCTTTGTTGACAAACTAAGTAGCTTATTTATCTTTACTTCCCTGTGATGTATATGCAGTTTAATCCAATTTAATTCAGTAAAATGTTGGTAATCTACTATGGCAAAGCACAGTACTACGCACTACCAAGAAATATTTTTCAATCTGTAGATATACAGGGATTTCAAGAAGAGAATGTTCCCATATTTGTACTTCATAGACAAAATGCGATTTGAGAGGGGCATTGACAGGTCTTTCATTTTAACAAGGTGATATTTACAAAGGAAGAAGAATAGAGGCTGTAGAAAATATTTCAGATAAAATGATCAACATTACATAAGGCATAGATGGTGCTAGGCCAGCATGAAGAACAATAAATAAGAAATAGTGGGAGTCGTTTGAAAAAAAATGGGTTTATGCTCTTATGTGGTATTATGAAGCTTAAGGCTATGCTAAGAACTTATACTTAAATAGTTGGTGGTGGGAATCATTGCAGGTTTTTGAGCGGGTTAGATCATAATCACAGTACTGTTCTAGGGAAATTAATCTGACATCATTCTCTTGGATGGACGAGAACTAGAGTCTAAAGATGAGAATAATAGCCTATTGTAGTAGCAAGACAAGAGGTAAAGAAAATCTTGATTAGAGAAGAGGTAATATGTGAGATCTCAGGCAAAAGGAAAGGGCAAAAGAGATATATCATAGGTAGACTTAATATGACATTGTCACTGTTGGAACATGTATAGTGGGAGAGAAAGAACTCGTAAAACTCAGTGACTGTTAGATTGCTAGTGCCAGGAACAGAAATAGAGAAGTGTGAAGGAAGTAATTAGAGGGAATCAGTGATGAATTTAGTTTGAGACATGTTGGAGACATCTTAGACAAAGATGTTCAATGAGGAGATGGAAATGCAGATCTGGCACTTAGGAGAGGTAATAAGGGTTAAAAAAGAAAAACTTGTCCAATAGGTGAATAAAAGTGCAAAGAGGAAACCACTAAAAGAGACATAACAGTCAGAGAAATATGGTTTCTCTTTTCAACAAATACATTAAAAATACAGCAAGTTTAGACTTACCGAGAGGCAGTGATGATCTTGGAATCTTCATGCAGTAGAGAAATGAAGCTTTGAGTAGGAAGAGCAACTGAAAACATTTTACCTCCTTTGAATCATTCTTTCAAAGTGCTGCTTCATTGTTTTCTTTGAAATATTATGGATTCCTAGGGCATCAGATTTTACTGCACTAGCAGAATAAGAAGCTAGTATTATTCTAACCTTACGTTACATAGGTAGAAATGGGTGATCTTAAAAGTTTCCACCTCTGTTCTTGGCTGATCCGTAAAAACTAATTGAAAGCCACATGATTATGCTGAGATGTTTATGGGTAGCTTGCTTGCTTTAGTAACCTTTCAGCTTATCTTTTTATGGTAAATAAAATAGATGATGGCTGAATTACATTACTCATAAAAATATCCACAAAAATTTTCTTGGAGAATAAATTAAAAAAAAAACATGAAAAGGTGTTATGATTTGAATAATTATTAAAAGCAGAGGAAGTTGGTTACAGCTTGGCTCTTTTGCCATGTGAGGAACCAATATTCACTTATAGACTCATGACAACTTTTGATTTGAGGACTAATAAGTAGGCTCTAAAATCATTCCTGTTTAGGTAAAGATTCAGTATGTCATACTTTCTTTTTTCTCCTCTCTTGTGGCTCGCAAGTCACTGAATTTTAACTTAAGCAGTTTCTTTTTTTCAAATGTTCATGTCTTTTGCTTAATAACTTTTTTTTAATTGTTCCTTTTAATTCCACTTACAAGCCATGGAAACAATGGCAATCATACATAGTAAACAAAAGAGACTATCTACTGATATTCCAGGATCAAGGAAAGGGAGAAAATGTACATATTGAAGAGAAATTAAAATATCCTAGAGAACAGTGCCTTCAACTTCTGTGAAATGCTTCAATATGTCTATGTGTTCAGAATATCGACAAGTTTAGATCTATTTACTTATTTCATATTCTTTTAATTATTTTAATGGCACTGTTATTTTCTACTCTTTATCAGGCCCCTTATAAGCTGAGCCAATGGAAAAAAACATTTTTCAAATTCCACCTAACTGACTCAATTTGAACTTTTGGAACATTACCATTTTATAAACTTCAGAGTTGTTTTTGTTTTATCGTTTCCTAAAAATGGCCCTTTTGTTCATCCCTTCCCGGGAAAAACCTATCTGTTAAGTCTATTAGTTAAGAGAACAAGGCTATGATTATTAGTAAACAAATCGTAAGATCTCTGTAGCCTAAAATACAACATAAATGTATTTCTTGTTGGTATTCTGTGTCCATTATGGGCAAGTAGAAAGTGTTGGTCCATATTAGCATCAGTAAAAGACCCGGACCGTAGAGCCTGCAGGTCACCATGGCACCAGGGGAGGGAGAATAGAGAAATGGAGAACTGTAAACTTCTCTTAAAGGCTTCCACTCTGAAGTGACAAACATATTTTTATTTACATTTCCATTGATAAAAGCAAGTCACATGGCTATACCAAACTTTAAGGAGGTGGGGAAATGCTTGGAAGGATTAGAACTGGAACATTAGTGAGCAAGCAGCCTAATAATCCTGACAGGTGTTTTTCAGTTTTTTTGAATTTTAGCTGTAATTCCGGGATTACCAGACTATCCTAAAAAGTACATCCTGAGACATTATGGCAAATACTACCATATGTAGTATATCTAGCAACTGTAGTAACACAGAGCACATTGATTAAAAGCTAGAATTCTGGAGCCAGACTATATGACTTTGAATATTGGCTTCATCAGTTACTTGCTGTGTGGTGTTTTACAGATTACTTAAGCCGTATGTCAGTTTTCTCATCTCCATGCGTAGATAATAATGGTACATATTAATAGGAAAGGGTTAAACAAGATAATGCAGTTAATGTTAGGAAATTATAAATTTGTGAAATTATTGTAAAAATACGTGGAATACAAACAATAGATATCTAGAAATGGGTCTTTTTGTTAAGCAGGTTTTCTAGGCTTATACCATAAGGGTATTTAATCATTTTGTGTGAAGGTCTTTTAAAAATTGATTACGTTTTTCTTTTCTTAAGTATTTTCTTAAATTTACCTTAATACCATGAAAATAATTTAAATTTTTATTGAGAAGTAATATAGTGTCGTGGTAAAACCATGGACTTTGGTGCCAGAGTGCTTAGGTTCAAGTGCTATATGATTATTAGCTATTGTTGTTTTTATTATCATTGATCCAAGTTTGTAGTTCTGAAGATAATTTATTATACAAGGCTGTAAATATTGCTGTGCTCAAGTACTTCATTTTGCTAAATGGCCCCAGAATGCCATGTATATTTGAATTTTTATATACAGTTTTTCTGTTTTTCCCTCTTGTCCGTAGCTGTCACTTCTCATTTCTTCTGTACCAGCAGCAATTTTCCTCTCCTCTAATGATGTGTTTCTAATCTGTGGTCTTGGAAACCAACAACTGAATTTATTTGAAGTGTGTTTTGTTAAAAATGAATTCCAAACAAATGCCCAAAGGGTTGTCTTCCTACTAACATTTATTGCGTGGACTTTGTAACATTTCTTTTGACTGTGAAGAAACTTGTTTTGCTTGATTGTACTCTTTGCTATGTTCAAAGAGGTTGCATTTAGTACATAAATGATTTCCTGATAAGTGATTATTAGAATGGTCATTTTTGTATTTGTTAGCGCATTTTTCACTTGTATGGAAAATTAAATCATTAACTCCTAACACAATAAACTGAACTTCTCAATTGAGTTATTCAGTGATATATTTAATATCTCTGATCTTCAGCCACTATGATTATATAGAAGTTATAGTGAGGAAGCCTTATAGCAGGCATAGATTTTAAAGGGATCTAGAGTAGTAACTTTCAAACATCTTTTACCCCAATCTATAAGTAAGATATACTTTACATTGCAACTCAATACTCACATATGTATGTGATGTATATATGTATGTGTTTATATCCATATGTGTATATTAATATACATATTTTATTTATGATATAATACACTTTGTTTAATACTTGTAATTTTAAAAAATCTTCACAAGGCAGTATTTACCATTTCTGTGTGCAGTGCATTATATTTTCTATCCTCTTATTCTACTTATGACTTACTCATTGATTTTATGTCCTCCAATTGATTTGATGTTCAGTTGGGAATCATTGAACTAGGGGAAGTGGTTAGAGTTCTCTCCCTTCAAATCTTCAGAAATATCACTGTCTCTGCTGGATTTTTAATGTGTTGAGCAGTAGATAATCTAAATTATTCTAGGTTATTCTTTGGCAAGTACTTGGAGTGATTCTATGCAATTGAAATTACTTTTGAAGTAGAAAAAACCTTCTGTAAATCAAATATTTAAAGAATTTGGGGTGCATTTTCTTCACTGTAGTCATGGAGAAGGAATTAAAGAGTGTACAGTGGAACATGAGTGGTCAGTTTGCTTTTTTCATTACAAATAAATTCATTGTTTAGTATATGTTCAGTTTGACAGATGACCGAATTAAAGAAGTACCCACTTTATGTGTAGAAATTACTTATTTTTAAAAAGATGCAAAAATGCAAAAGCACTTTTACAGGGCTATACATGTGGTAGAACTTTTCGGAAGTGATTTCTTAGGGATGCTGTTTCAACTGAAAATGCTATCAGATTTTAAGTAGGTTTTCTTTATTATTATTTGGGGACCCCATAACTGAAAAATCTTTTTATACTTAATAATAGATTATTTTAACTAGAGTACAATGAATCATGAATCTTTCAGGCTCTAATAAAGCTGGGCTGTATGAACATTTAATCCTCTTCTCTTGTATCCTGAAACATTTAACTAGTACATTGCGACTCCTGCTGTTGTGAGAATTGCGGAATAAATGAAAAAGTGTTTACAATTGAGAAAGGTTTTGTCATGTGAATAACTATTAAAGAGCAGAGGAGAAGTTGTGTTATATAGCTCAGCTCTTTTGCCATGTGAGGCTCTGAGTGAACTGTAATGCAATTGAACCAAAAATTATTTTAATATTGTTTTATCATCTAAAGCATTTCATTTAGGAATTTTGATTTTGGCTTTTCCTTTGATATCAGGGACACATAAAGGGATTAATAAGGAATTTTAGAAATCAATATTTAAAATTTTCTTTCTTTACTTCTCCTGAAATTGATTTGTTTGAATAGTTTTGATCTTTTCGTAGGCATAAAGAAGGCATTCTCTCTCAAAATGTTTCAAAAATTTTATTTTGGTCCATGGAAAATCTTATATCTAAATATTCCTTTGCTCTTCTTTTCTTAAATCCACCAAATTTATTCATTTCTTATTTCAGTTTTTGATGTGTTATTTTGCTAAGGTTTTATAAGGATCCTAAACTTATCTCTTAATTCAGTATCATTTATAAATCTTTTCAGTTCTGTTCATCCTTGTGCTTAACACATAGTTTCTTATGCCTAGTAACTTTATGTTACCATCTGGGAGACCTATCATAGCCAATGGTTTCAGTAAATACGATTATGTGCAACTTGAATTGGACCTAGAGAGCTTGGCTTTACTTATCTAGTTGTTAGTTTGTTCAGGTTTTTTTTATGATCTCGAGTTAACTTTTTAAAAGTGTTTAAAGATCTTTTGGCTCATCCTAGAGTAAAGATCATTAAAAAAATATTCCCTTGTTATAAGTCCTTAAGCCGTTTGACCTTGATGTGTCTCAAGAGTGCTTCCTTATGTCAGAATATCCTGGGTTGGGGTATGGCAAGGAAATTCCTTGTCATAGTGTATTCTTCATTTCCCTGGAGATTGCACTGATAATGTTTCAAAAGTAACTTGAAAAACTAAATTTTCTTAGCTTTTTTCTGATGCACCAAGCAAATAATGTTTTTGCACTTAGTTTCTTTGTTTTGGATGTTTCATAAGCTGAGTATTGTTTGATGTGCTTGGGGGTGATACTAGCACAGAAGCAAGCATAAATACACAACTGAAGCGTATTCTTAGGAAGAGCCTAGTTCATCACGACATTGGTTTGTGCATAAAGCTTAACATCACATGATGACAGAGACAGTGTATTACAGAGTGCCTAGTTAATAATTTTATTAAAAAGCTACCAGATTTTGGGTCCTGCCTGGTGGCGCAGTAGTTAAGTTCGAGCACTCTGCTTCAGAGGCCAGGGGTTCACCGGTTCAGATCCCGGGTGCAGACATGGCACCTCTTGGCAAGCCATGCTGTGGCAGGCGTCCCACATATAAAGTAGAAGGAGATGGGCACAGGTGTTAGCTCAGGGCCAGTCTTCCTCAGCAAAACGAGGAGGATTGGCAAAGGATGTTAGCTCAGGGCTAATCTTCCTCCAAAAAAAAAAAAAGCTGCCAGATTTCACTGGTGAACTCTTTTGGACAATTTTGAGTTTGCTTATGCTGGGTTTTTTTTACCTTTGTGGATGATATTTATATGTATTTTAAATTGAGTAATGTTCTGGATTTTCATGTCGGCTTTTCAATTTTTAACTTGATTTTCCAAGGAATTTAAACTCAAGGGAATAAACCTTATAAAATATACAGGTCTTATCCTACATATGTGAATTTTTGCATTTGTTAAAATAAAAATAGAATAAGCACAGCTAACATAACAGTTAGGCAAATTAGGTAGCTCCCTGTAAATTGTAGGCAATCAGCACTTTCCAGAGTTTCTCTGCTCTTTTGTAAGTCTTCTCCGTTTATTTGGAGACTGTAGGAATTCAATGGTTAGAACATCAGTTTTCAAACTTTTGGTGTCAAGGTCCCTTTACACTCTTAAAATTATTGAGGACCCCCAAAGAGCTTTTGTTTATGGGGGGGTTGTATCTATGGATGTTTATTATATTCAAAATTAAAACTGAGAAAAATTTTAAATATTTATTCATTTTTAAATAACAAACCTGCTACATGTTAACAAATTTTTTTATGAAAAATAACTTTTCTAAAATAAAACAAAAATTAGTGAGAGGAGTGGCATAGTTTTACAATTGCAAAACTCTTTAAAGTCAGGTTTAATAGAAAACAGCTGGCTCTCATATGTCCCTCAACAAATCTCCATGTCTGTCGTATATGTCATGTCATGTAACCTCTTAAAGAACGAGAGTTTAAAAAAGGAAAATACTGTATTAGTATTGTTATAGAAAGGATATGACTTTTTGAATCCTCTTTAGGGGTCTTCAGACCATACTCTGATAATCAGTGAATTAGAGCATTTCCTTAAAGATTTTAATTGATAGTAAATGCGAACACTCCTTGTAATAATAATACACGAGGAGTCTCAAATTAGCAGCTTAAATCCAGCTAGAAGACATGTTTGGCTTTGCCAAGGTATGTTTTCTTAATTTTATATTTGGATTTCGATGCACAACGCAAACCCTCCCATTCTCCTAGGATAATCTTTATTTTTTCTTATACTTAGACATTTAGTTATATTTCTTGCCTTGCCCTTTGGACAGTTGAGTGTTCAGCCAACCATGTCTTAGTGAGAGTCATTCTTAACAGTTGCTTTGATGCTTTGTGAAGTGGGTGGGGAATGTGTGACATGGTGTAGGAGGATGGAGGTGGGAGACCCTGAGCACAGAGTGACAGCAGCATAGAGTAAATTCTGGATAATTAACCAATACTAGACTTTTAATGCTGCCTAGCAATCACACTACATTTTCTTTGTCTGGTCTTTCCCGTACTCACCTAGGTGAGAAATTTCATTCCTCTACCTTCTCACAAATCCAACACCTCATCTTCATCCTTATTCTCAGTTCATTGTTGTTTTGCTTCCTATTTCACTGAGAAAGTAGACGCAGTCAGAAGAGAACTTCCATGAGTTCCTATTGCCATGCTTACCCTCCTGTCTGCGTCTGTGTCTGTACTTTGCTTCTCTCCCATTATTATGGATGAACTTGCCCCTACTCTTACCATAGGCCAACGCTCCCTCCCCATCTCATTCCCTGTCACCTACTCAAGTTCTTGCTCCAACAGTTCTCCTCTCTGTCCCACATCATTAATTTTTCCCTCTATAGTAGAATATTTCCATTGATATACATATATGCTATTATTTCTTCAATCCTAATAAAGATTATTCTTAACTCTCACTTTACTCTTTTACCTTTCGTCTATCATACCATTTCTTTTCTTCTCATTATTGCAAAATGCCCCCAAAAGAGTTGTCTTCATTTCATGTCTTCAATTTCTCTCTTCCTTTTTGTATGCATTCATTTCCTTTCCTATCTGCCTTCTGCTCGTGCCCTCTCTCTCTCCTCCTCTCAATTTCTTTCTCTCTCTCACTTCTCTCCCTCACTGTTTTACGCTCTTTTTAATCTTTTCCAATCAGGCTTTCATACTCCTCTCCTGTCCCCACACCCCATCACACTACTCTTGTCAAGTTCCAGTGACCTCTACATTCCTAAATCCCAGTGGTCAATTCCCAGCACTCATATTACTCAACTTGTGAACAGCATTTATTACAATTCTCTCCTCCTTTAACTTTTTTCATTGATTTTCCAGGATGCAGTACTCTTCTGGTTTTCCTAAGTACCCAGTCCTTCTCAGTCTCCTTTTCTGCTTCCACTTCATCTCCCCAGTCTCTAAGCATTAGGATACCCCCCAGGGCTAAGTCCTCACACTTTTTCTTTGTCACACTTACTCCCTCGGTGACTTCATCCATTCCATTTAAATACTGTATCTATAATGATGACTCCCCGATATAAATAGAAAGATAGATAATTTCAGCCTCTTCTCTGATTTCCTTACTCCAAACTTTACTACTTGGGTGCCTTATTAGTATCTGAGATTTAACATGTTCAAAATTAAGCTCCTGAGCCTCCCCACCCCTCCACACCCTCCCTGAACCCACTATTTTCACAATCTTTTCCATCTCCATAAATGGTGACTTCCTCTTTCTAGTTAACTGGCCCAAACTGAGGAAGTTATCCTTGACTCTTCTCTTTCCCTCCTACCCTACATCCAATCTGTCAGGTCAGTCAGCGCCATCTTCAAAATATAGATGCTACCACTGTGGTCCCAGCCACCATCGTCTCTTTCCTGGTTTAATACAGTAGCATCCTGACTACCTTTGTGCTTCTGCCCTTGTGCCCCAGTCTCTTCGTAACATAACACAACAGACTGATCTTATTCAAATTAAATCATGTCATGACTCTGCTCACAACTCTCCAATGACTTCCCATCTCAGAGGAAGAACGAATGGCCTACATACAAGAGTTTGTATGTTCTCTCCTGGCTCCTGAATTCTGTAACTATAACTTCTCGTACTCTCTCTTTTATTCTTTCTGCTGAAGGCACATTGGCTTCTTTGCTGTTCCTTGAACCCAATGGGAATACTCCTACCTCAGGACTTTAGCACTTCCTGTTCCTTCTGCCTAGAATGTCCTTTCCTAGTTTTTTTTGCATAGTTCATTCCCTCATCTTTTTCAGGCTTTGCTCCCAGTTTATCCTACTTAAATTTCAGCCCTTGGCTTGTGATGCTCTTTTTCTCCTTATCCTTTTATTTTTCTACATAGCACTTAATCACCACATAATATGGCTTTCATATAATTATCTTGTTTATTTGTCTTCAGCACTCACCCAACTGTTACCACCACGCCAGGACAAAGACTAGAAGCTCCCTGAAAATGTAAAGTTGTATCAGTTTTATTTACTCCTATATTCCCAGTGCCAACAACAATGCCTGGCGCATTGTAGATTCACAGTAAATATTTGGTGGGTGTTTAGATGGATTAGTGTATGAAAGGTTCACGAGAGGAATGAACATCAAAAGACCTGAGCTTGAGTTGTCTTCTTTCCTTTCATTCTTTATTAGCTGAGTAACATTAAGCAAGTCAGTTGATCTTTATGAAGCCTTTTGTCTTGCTTGGAAAATTGGGGAATAAAATAGGACCTATCTCATAGGATTGATGTGCAAATCAGGTGAGAGAATTAATAGTTACTTATTTCATAACTAGAAAGCCTTATACAATGTTATTAATAAGGAGGAAGAAAAGGAAGGGGAAGGCTTGAGGGGCTAATGGTTGCTGAATGAAAAAGACGAGGAGCACAGAAAAAAGTCTTGCCTTGCAATTTTGACTACAGGTTTCCCTCACTATCTGAAAGTAAAGCATTCCCATGAAAGCTTTCATAAGCCAAAATTGCATAAAACAAAGAAGCAATTAGCATTAATCTATATGGAAAAATTTTTTGAGTGTTCCCAGACCCCAAAAAGTAACCTACCAAATCATACCAAATTATAAATAAAGCCTAAAGTAACACTAACATATAGTAAAAGCAGGAACGATATGATAAATACACAGCCTACAGAAGGTAGAAATAACGTGCACACCACGTAGTTTCACTTACCTGAACCAGGAAGGCAGCGAGCACATTGGAAGGCTGAGAGGCGGTGGTGATGACGTGCGGTAGGCTAGGTTGTCGGAGGTTGGGTGGTGGGAGCTGCAGGAGACTGGGTGTAGGAGAGAGAGGAAGAGGGTCGTCTGCCAACATCTCATCACCTTCTGAGTCCACCAGGGCAGGCCGGTCACTAACGTCTACTCTTTCTTCCATGTCTGCCTGCCTCACGTGGAAGGTGGAGGTTCGCCGTCTGCTGTGGCTGCTGTGGCTGCTGTGGAAGGCCTGAAATAGGACAGTGTGCTTCACTGCTTAGCCTCTGTAACAGCTCGTTGCAAAACAAATGCTGAACGTTATTTGTGCTTTTTGCCTTTTTTCAGAAAAGTGAAAATCCTCTTCAGATTTCTTTCTGTTAGCAAAAACAAGTACTAATGGCAGGTCTTTCATAAAAGTGAAGTGGCATAAAGCGAACTTTTGAATAGTGGGGCGTATCTTGCATTCCTAGGTCTGGTTATAGGGGATTTGTTTTAAACATTGAAGTAGCACTTTAATTTCACTTACATTATATGGTATAGATTTCTTTAGTAAATTCAAGGCAGGAGTCTTCTAATACAGTGATACTCAAAATGTGGTCCACAGACCAATGCACATTCATAGACTGTTAACTGGTCTGTAATAGGTAAATCCAGAAATTGAGAATGGCATTTAAGCACTTATAGCAAATAAAATTATGTCTGCTGAATATAATAATACAAATTTTTAAGTTCTATTTTGCATATCTTTTGTCTAATTTCATTTTTATTGTACTTTACGAAAGTATTGGTCTTTGATACATTAGGAGAAAAAATTTAAACCTGTTCCTCCACTACAGATAGTTTGAAAAGCACTATTCAGATCAATGAAATGACAGGCTTGATCCTAGTTTAGCATATTGTTCTTTTAAAGTATTTAAAGGCCATATAATATTGAATCGAGCATCACAAATTACCCTGCCTTGGGATACTTCCTTAGTTCATTTATAAACAGCAATGAGAATATTTCCTAAAAAATGAGGAATTACTAGTGTTACCTAGAGATTTTACCAAGCTTTCCAATAATTATAATAGCTAAAGATCAAACTCATAATAAATATTCATAAAGTGCTTAACTTGTATTAGGCACTTTAACATATAATTTATGATTCTGTGTGCAAGTTAACTAAAAAAGTTAATTAGCTCAGACATCCTTCTTAAAGTTGCCCTATAATCACCAGAACCACATTGGTCATTGATCCATATATGGCACTGAATACTACTTGTATGAAAGTTGAGCCGTAATTTAAATCTTGATTCAAATCCTTATCTGTATAAATTTTGATTCTTTGAAATTTGAAGGTCATGAGTCTATGCTAATTTGCGTGGCTGGTTTGTGCTAAAACTAGTTTTATTGGTTACGGCAGAAAATTTAGGATTTCTAGATTCGGTAGCACATTGTCATGCCTTCTTCACAATTCCACGTGAATCGTTTCAAAAAGGATCCAAATTTTAGTCAGAGTAATGTTAGACTATATTCTCTTCACTGGAAGATAAATTAGAGTTTCTGAGGTGTTCTAAACTGATAAAAATGTTTTTGCATTCTGTGAGTAGACCCAGAATGGTTTTAATGGCACCTGATTCATCTTGATCTAGATTATATTAGGTAATCTGGGTTCCAGGACATTTTCTAAGGCTGTAGAAAGATTTTATCAGCGTGTAGGGAGTCAGACCAGGTCAAGAGTTAAGTGATAAATGTTTGATTTCTTCCGGTTGAGACAAGTCTGATTTCCCTTATTGTTGGAGACCGCCAGAGCAGATACTGTTGGACCCTAAACTTTGATCACTTAAAAATTAAAGGCTATTTCCTTTGACCATTCTGTCATTTGTCCTTAAAACAAAATTGAAAAAGTTAAGTTCTGAACACCTTTGAAATTCCTCTATAATGTTAAATTTACTTTTTTCATGATGTATCAATATAACTTAATTTTTAACTTAGCAAAAGCTTCATAAAATGAAGAAATCAAGCTTGTCTTTATTTTGTGAAGAGTAATATTTTGTAGATGGCCTTTTCTGGCTTGTTTATTAAGAACTATTTGGAAATGGTCAGAATAATAACGTTTTCCAACTAGGAGGTGTTTCCTGTCTTCTTAAAAACTAGATTGGCTTTATGATGGTTTCTTTAAGAAACTTAAAGTAGATTTTTTTTAATAACTTCATTTGGCCTGTTTATTACAAAACTGTTATGGAATTTCGCACATCTGTTTCAGTATGCAGCTCCTCAGACTACCGCACTGTTTCTCAATTTTAATAGGCCTCATTTATCCTATAAATAAACCTACATTTTCTTACCTGATCAAGTGAGCAAACAATGGGGGTCAGATGTGGCAAACACTTTAACAAAAAGCACATGTCTAGCCGTCAGGGTGAGGTAGAGTCATATCAAGATTGCTTGAAGTTATTAATGGCAGTAAAATTTATGCTTCCTCCTGTTTTCCCAATTAAATCAAGAAGCCTTTTTTCTTAGGATTCTTCTGTCAACAGCTGGTTCCAATACTCTATGTGTGAATATTGCCTGGGGTATCTCCATTTCTAGATGGTAAAAGCCAACCAAAGCACATTAGTCAATGATGTGGACCTGTAGGCTAGAAAGCAGTCATTGTTGAGGGCTTTATTTTGGTCCTTATCATTTGTACTGCAAGTATGCCTATTTTGTAGAGTATATTATAAATAAGTTGTTGTCGTAGGCTCTGGCTGTAATAAAAGAATACTACAGAGAAGGTAATAAAATAATTGAAAATATTTGAAAAATAAGCTATGTGGCAAAATGTACAGTTATACATACTAAAAAGGATGAAAATATATCAAAAGTGTTGAATTTTAGAGTACTTATTTAGTGAATACCTCTTAATGTGACAGAGCTAGTAAGTTTAATGGTAGATTTACAATTTCCTTTCGTTATAGTTTTTAAATTAAATAATTGGACACCAAAATCGTTTATCCACGAACCATTGTATTACAAAACTGTTGTTATACTTGTTTTTATACTGATCATTGTAATCTATAAATTCTGTCTTTTTTTTCCCCTCAACTCATGGTTAAAAACTTTCAGTTTTTATCTCTTCATCTCGAATCTTTGCTAGAGTTGTCTGTGAATAAATCTGTTATAAAACAGAAGACTGTCCTGTATAGTTGCAATCTTAAAAATTGGTCTCTCCAAATCAAGTTTTAACTAAGGCTGTCCAGTCGTACTGGATATGTATCTGCAGTTTGTGCTCTAATAAGTTAAACGTAAAATTATATGGAAACATGTACAAAATATGTTCTAATATGCCTTCAATATATTTTTAGTATATTTCAATATAGTCAATATATATGTTCAGTAATTGTTGCGGTTACCTTTTAAGTGGTGGTTTTGCCTATGGCATTTTCACCGTATTGATAGAGCTTTAGGGGCTCTAACTCTATAGTAAACTGAAAGACACTTGCGATTTTTGAAGGACGCTGTATTAACGCAGACTGTCTAGGGTAATATATCACCTTAATGCTGCTCTATTCTAATATAAGGCTGCTTATATTCCCACTTCTCTTATCTTTTCATGGAGCCTTTGTGACTTCAAAGGGAGTTTTCTACTTTGAATGAAGGCATGAAGTGTAGAGGGAATGAGAATCTGGCTAATAATGTGGCTCATAATTTGTGTTCTCACTCTGTTTTTACAAAGTGTTGGGCTGGGTCTACTGCAGAAGTGGAAATTTGGCTTTAAGTTCTGGTGTTCAGAACTCATATTTCTGTTTGACTGAACTGTGAATGGAAAATCCCAAGTGTCTTACAAAATTAGTAGCTAAATGGTGTTTTTACTAATCACTTCAGAGATAAAAAACTGAAGACATTTTAAAATTCAAAACCCATCAGCACATGTTTGCCCTTTAATTGGCAGAAAATCGATTGTGAGAGCAGCCCAGAGAGCGGATTTTTTTCTCCTTCAGCTGCTGCAGCTGAACCACAGCTGCAAATTTCTTTAAAAAGAAAAAAAAAAAAAAACTCTTGAATGTACTTTATAAGTGCAATAATTCCCACAAAATCAGTTACTGGAGTTAATGACCAGTTTGTTAAGGCATTAACTGCCCTCAGCTGGCAATGACCAGTTTTTTGGGTATGGCTGCACAACTGCTAAGATAATTCAGTAACACTTTCAAATAATGATCCAGCTAATTAACAGTGAATTCCTGTGGAAATCCTATCGAAGTACTTGTGACCTCTGTATTTATAGCCAGTGAGTTCATCATGATTCATGTTTATTACCATAAATACCAAAGGAATCATAATGACTAGGCCATTTTTTTTCTACCCTGGTCTTATTACTTGAACAGATTTGACTAATCCACCTCTAGTCATTAAGGACCTAGTTCTCAAAATATTCAGTCTTTTCACTGCTCTGCTCAAAATTCACAGAGCCTTTGGTCCTATGCCAGCATACTGACTATTGGCAGCCTGTTTTTACTTGGGATGCCATTAGGGAATAATTGATGTCTGTGAGTCATAAAGGAGCCCTTTTGAAATGCCTGCTATTTGTAGGATGTGGAGGAATCATAGCTGGTTAGCTGGAGTTTATGGTCTTAGTTATGAATTCTTATGAGAAAATCCTACTCTCCAACCCTGAATTCATTTAGGACATACAAGATTGTTTTGGGAGTTTTTTGAGGTTTATTTTTTTAAGAACTCAGATATCTTTTCTTCCAATGAATGAAGAAGACTATGAGCTTATAATAAAGGGTATAAGCTCTTAATTTTACTTGGACCATTTAATCTCTCTTAGTGGCTGTTTATTGCTGTGTGATCTGAAAATTAGCCTTTAAGTAATAATAAATGTTGGCTGCCAGAAAGCCTCTACTTTCTGTGTGCAGCTGTGTTTGAAGAGATGAATTCAGGTTATTTCCAGACTTCTTCCCACTGCAGTATTCACTTTTGTTCTAAAATACTTTGTCCTTTTGTTGTAGCTGTCAGATATCTGCTAGATGTCATAAAGTTATAGGCTACATTTTTATCAAGCAATTAATCATTTATGAAATTTATGATTCAATGAATAAGATACCTGTGGTTTATATACTGTAGTCTTCATTCATATATTGCAATTCTTTAGAGGAGGAAGGAAATATGTGATTTATAACAATAAGATCTGGATTAGAATCATCAAGGTAACATATGGATAACAAGACCATTTATAAAATATTTACATCTTTTTCCTGAATAAAAGGGCAAATGTCAGTTTATATCTTTTTTTATTCCCTAAATAAATACAAAAAGGAAAGAAAATCTATCTTAGAGATATTTGTATATCAATTGATTGAATTCTAGGGAACCTATATCCAGACAAAATCTAGAAGACATATCAGCAATTTGGGTTATATAGACTCTGAGTACAATATTGTAGTCCCTTAGATCTGTCATTACCTCTTTATACACTTTCCTCAAGGAAAAAAAAATATCTCTGGTATAGTGCCAGTCTTATTCCAGTTTCTTTTTGTTCAGTTGTGCTCAGCCCAAACAACGAGGGGGAAACACCTCTAGGTTTTATTTGCCTGGGACATGCTGCTTAAAGATAAATGAAGTGATGTAGTTAATTTTGAGGTTTGTCTTCAATGTTCTCAGACTTCTCTCTCTGTCTCCTTTCATCTTCTTGATACCCATCACTTTCATGACCATTTCCCCACTCTAGGAGTGAAATTCAGTTCCATTACAGACAAGAAAGCATGAAAGAAGGAAGAGAAATTCACAGTGTGTTTGTGGTGGTGGTGGAGGAGTATGTACTGATGACAATAATGTATATTTTGATTATTTTCTTTTCTCAAGTTTTATTTTCATTAAGGAATTTAGAATCCTGTGAGAATGAGAGATTGAGGAAGGTTTCTTATCAGATACGGGTCATTGAGTGGAGCCTTGCAGTATGAGGTGGCTCTCCTAGGCCCATACTTTGGGAATAGTAGAGCTCTATAGGAAAGTGATTAGGTAGAAGGACAAGTGGCTCAGCCACAGGCGCTGAATATTCCTCTGAACCCTGTCTGGCTCATCTCAGAGAAATCTTGGCTGTCTCTCAAGCCAACTTTACCTATAACTACAGCCTAATCTTGAAGATAGAAAAACAGAAAGACAGCAGATATATTAAGGGCACATGATAGTACTGTTGGTAAAACAGAAAAATGTTACTGTCAACATAATAATGATAGTAAGAAATGATATTTCTCATGATATTGATTTGGTTTATGAATGTATCAGATTCAGTACCAATTTCTTTTCCAGGATTCTCTCACATAACCACCCTTTGAGTTAGGTACAGTCGTTAGCCTAATTTCACAGATGAAGCAACTGAAACACAGAGTGTAACACTCACAAAGCCATGTAACTAGTAAGTACCAGAGCCACAAACTGACCCCAAGCAGTCTGCCTCCAAATGTTGTACCGCCTCTATTTACCATTGTACTCACCTTACAAGCTTCTAGCACCTTGTTTTTCTCATGAAAACAAACGCTGCTTGATAGCAGTTCTTGTCCAATTTAGTGAGAGGGAGTTTCTGAACTGCTATAGCTGTAGTTCCCAAAACTACTTGGAGGATAATGCATTTTGTCCCAGTCAAGAACTTCCTTCATCTGTTGTAACCTACTCTATCCGGGCACAGGTCCTCTGATGAATAACTGTCTTTCTGCATTTTATCCTCTTTCTTCCCTTCTACCATCTTCTTAGCTTCTTCCCCAAGACTCCCAATTCTCTAGAGCTCTTCTAACCACGTCTCCTTCTTGTACTGTGCTACCAAAGAATGATGATAATAACTTATCTTTATTTGGCATTATTGATTTCACTCTTTCTGCTGTCTCCTAGAAGGCTTAGTAGAAAGTACATGCACAGGTTCTTTAGTGAGACACAGGTTTGACTCTCAGATTCACAGATGCGTCTCCTTTTGAAGGATTTATTACATTAATGAATGTCATTCCCTCATCTCCAAATCAAAGATACTACCTACCTCTTCAGTTGTTCTAAGGGCTAAATTAGAAAATGTATGCTTAACATGCAATAGGAACAATATTACTGTTTGCTTAACTTTTTCTTTTCTCCTTCTCTCAAAGAATTATTATTATAAAAAGATAGGATGCCTACCAATCTTTTGGGATAGGTTTGTATCCCTAGGGCTTCTGTTTCCTTCAGTCCTTTAGCTTCCAGCACATTTTGGGGCATAATAATCATTTTAAGTAAAGATTATGGGAAATGGGGGACATGTTCAGAGATTTTTTAAGAGAGGATCACAGATAGAGAAGAATTTGGCAGGTATGGGAGAACTGCAAGCAGCTTTCCCCTTTGGCCATGAATATGAAGAGAGAAGGAGAAAGAAAGCACACCAGAGCAGAATGAGGACTGGCTGCAGAATGAATCATCCTACTGTTTGAAACTAGATATTTATTTTTGCTGTATAAAAAAATTAATATAAATTATTGCTGTATGTGAGATCTGTTTCTTACATATGTTGTTCATCTGAGTATTCTCGACCCCAACATTTTGTTCTTGGGATCGGAGGAATCTAAATAGAGAAAAAATCATAGATTTTAATAAGTCACATTTTTACCCTGTTGAAGGTATTCATTTATACTTATTCTAGTATAAAACATACTTGCCATAGGAAAACAAACCTTTGCACAGATTTTCATTATATGTAGATTAAAAATGAAAAATTCTAACTTTATTCTCCAAGGAAGAAGGTATCCCTTAGGGTTAGTCAGATTATACTTCATGGTATTCAGCTTTTTTCCAGGGACTGAGACATTTTAAAATCTTTTCAAGTAGAGTCCTACAGCAAAGTCCTATTCTGAAGGCAAGTTTCTGTTTCTCTGCTATTCCAGTTTCTTTCTACATGTTGTTCAGCTGTGGGTATGTTCTAGTCCTACTTAACTTTTACAAAACTCAGTTTTTTACAAAACGAGGATACTCAGTTCAATTTTCTTTTTAGAAATTATAATTTTAGGGCTCTTCTCCAGACTTTCTATTCTGTCACATCACATACCTTTTATCCTGAGTTATCCTTTGGAAGCTATTTATATGTGTATATAGATGTAGATATCTATCATTAGCTCTAGAAGACCGACCTTGTTATCCTTTTTATAGAGTACACGTCTCTTAAAGGCAAATCTTTCTTTCCTCTCACCTTACATAAATTATGCACCACCTTAGAACATTGTTCTTTAGAATCCTTTATCGACACCAGCAATAAGACAGACTCTTCTCAAAGATAGAATAGTTTCCTACTAAAGTCTTAGCTCCACATGGAATTTTAATATGTTTGATGATTTACTTTGATGTTGAAGAGTCTTTTATATGGTGATTGATTTCTCTTTGTTCTTATACCATTTAGTAAGTTGTGTGACTTGGACTCCTACTTTTCAGTGAATCCATTACATAGAGAAAACATCCTCAAATAATGTTTTGTAAAAGTTAAGTAGGACTAGAACATACCCACAGCTGAACAACATGTAGAAAGAAACTGGAATAGCAGAGAAACAGAAACTTGCCTTCAGAATAGGACTTTGCTGTAGGACTCTACTTGAAAAGATTTTAAAATGTCTCAGTCCCTGGAAAAAAGCTGAATACCATGAAGTATAATCTGACTAACCCTAAGGGATACCTTCTTCCTTGGAGAATAAAGTTAGAATTTTTCATTTTTAATCTACATATAATGAAAATCTGTGCAAAGGTTTGTTTTCCTATGGCAAGTATGTTTTATACTAGAATAAGTATAAATGAATACCTTCAACAGGGTAAAAATGTGACTTATTAAAATCTATGATTTTTTCTCTATTTAGATTCCTCCGATCCCAAGAACAAAATGTTGGGGTCGAGAATACTCAGTTTGCCTCTACTTTTCTCTTTTCTGGAGTAACTTCACAATTTTTGTATTACATTTTCCTCCAAATAAATTTCTCACCCCCAAATACTTAGTATATGTACTATATTTCCTATAGCTAACTTGTGTTTCTGACTTACTAGTCTTTAAGGTTGGTAAATATTACTTTCTCCTATATTATTATGTCTTAACTTTTTATCTAAGTCTATGGTCATTATCCTTAGAGTTCCTCTCTCTGATTCAGCTTCTCTCTTCTCCGTAGATTTAAAGTTTTTCAAATAGTAGAAGAGACCTGAAATTTACGTAAAATGATTTGACCTGGACTCTTTATTATGCAGATTTTCTGTAAATTATGATGTTATGGAGAAACAGACATAAAATATCAGATAAAATATTATTTCACATATAAAATGTAGTTCCTGCATATGTTGTATTCCCAGTAGTTCAGTTAGTGAACTCATAGATTTTTAGTTAAGATGAAATGTTTACTAGTATGTGTTCATCTGACAAACATAGAATAGATTTTATTGTTTTTGTTTTATCCCAAGGAGTCATTTTTACATTGATACGGAAAGCCATAGGAAATAGGCTTTAGCCAAGCAATTTTAAAAGATGTAAAAGTCTGGATTTTTAAAAATTCTATTTTGAGGGGCTGGCCCCGTGGCCGAGTGGTTAAGTTCGCGCGCTCCGCTGCAAGCGGCCCAGTGTTTCGTTGGTTCGAATCCTGGGCGCGGACATGGCACTGCTCATCAAACCACGCTGAGGCAGCGTCCCACATGCCACAACTAGAAGGACCCACAACGAAGAATATACAACTATGTACTGGGGGGCTTTGGGGAGAAAAAGGAAAAAATAAAATCTTTAAGAAAAAAAAAATTCTATTTTGAAATATATTTTATTCTATCATGTGTCAGTGTATATTAGTCTTTTATACCTGATAATAGTATCTTTGGTAGTCTAGTGGTTAAGATTCAGCATTCTTACTGCCATGGCTAGGTTCCTTTCCCAGTCAGGGAACCACACCACTTGTCTGTCAGTTGTCGTACTGTAGTGGCTGCGTGTTACTGTGATGGTGAAAGCTATGCCACCAGTATTTCAAATGTAAGCAGAGTCACCCATGGTGGACAGATTTCAGCAGAGCTTCCAGACTAAGACAGACTAGGAAGAAGGACCTGGCTACTTGCTTCCCAAAAAACTGGCCTTGAAAACCTATGAATAGCAGCATAGCATTATCAGATATAGGCCAGAAGATGAGAGGATGGCGCAAAAAGACTGGGCAGGGTTCAGCTCTGCGGTACACAGGGTCACTAGGGGTCAGAATCAATTCGAGGGCACCAACAACAAAACAATAACGTCTTACTTACAGCTTACAATAACCACTTGTAATGACCACTTACAAGACTGTGTGGCAAGTGTTTATTTCTCCCTAAGCATTAGGTTCCTCATCTGAAACATAGGGATGATATTTATTTGATAGGTAGTTTTAAAGATTCGCTTTATTCTTCCTTGACACAAATATATTTTTATCTAACATAAAACCTCAGGAAAACAAGGAGCTAGAGATAGAAGGTTACTATATTTTTTTACTTACTTGTAAAAGATCCCTTGAAACTACTTAAAACACTTCTGTCTCAAATCTGAAGGTCTTGTAGAACAAGTAATCTCTGTCTTTTACTAAATGTGTTTATTCTTCAGTTTTAGCCTCTGATTTTTTTTATATATAACACTGCTCTTTTTTCCCCAGCTTTATTGACATCCAATTGACATACAACATTATGTAAGTTTAAGGTATACAATGTAATGACTTGATATATGTATATATTACAAAATGATTACCCAATAAGGTTAGTTAACCCATCCATCACTTCACATAGTTATTTCTTTTGTGTGTGGTGAAAACTTTTAAGATCTACTCTTAGCAACTTTCACATATACAGTACTGTGTTGTTAACCATAGTCACCATGCTGTTTAAGTATTAAAAATAAAATCAACCACCAGATATTTATTGAGAAACTTCCATGTGCTGTTCTAAGTCCTGTGAAAATACCAAAATTTGTCCTCTAAGAATTTCTAATCACTTTAAAAAGATATTCTTATATATGAAAAAATCTAGTGAGAATATAAAAACAGTATTTAAAAAAACGCTAAGTATTTTTGTGCTATGGTAGACAAAGGATAAAGGAATTTATCCTCCAAGTTAAAATATATTTGAAATCCTCTTGATAGATTATTTATCAACGAAATTCGTTTACCGTTTGATTTTTTTTTTTAACTCCAGATATCTTCAAGGATTTCTCATAAGCCCAGAATTTTCTAAAAGGATATTATTTTTTGCATAAAATTTTTAAGCTAAACAACTTTTCTAGCTCTTGTTTTGTCAGTGTCTTTGAGATCATAAATAGATCCTTAAAATACGGTCTATCTGAAATCAGGTAGAAGGATTACATGATATGTTAAAGTCCCATTTTATTTTTCAGATCAATGATATATTATTCACTTTTCTTTTTTCAGTTTCAGGGTGTTTAAAACTAGAATAATCTGACTTCAGAAGACCTGAGACAATCCTTAGACTATGCTTAGTTTATAGCCTTTAGCACTTTATAGTCATGTTTTTGTGTGTCTGTGTTTTTCTTTTTGGTGAGGAAGATTGTCACTGAGCTAACATCTGTGCCAATCTTCCTGTTTTGTATGTGGGATGCCGCCACAGCATGGCTCTATGAGCAGTGTGTATGTCTGCACCCGGAATCTGAACCCACAAACTCCAGGCCACTGAAGTGGAGCATGCAAACTTAACTACTGCGGCACTGGGCTGGCCCCCCATGTATTTTTTCTAGTGATACAAATACTATTCTACTTCTTTCATCATTTAGATTATTTTTGCAGTTTCTGATTCATAGGAGTTAAATATTTTTTTTGTTTACTATTTCTTATACATCATCACTGTTAATGAACTGTGTTAGTGACATATTTTGATAAACTGTCAATATGTCAGTTAAGAGTGGGGAGGGGAATGACCCAGTCTATTTTATAGTGGGCTACTGAAAATGATTAATTCTTAGGTTTGTGGTTAATTTTTTTCAAAAACATACCTTGCAAAATACATATTATCTCTTGGAAATTAGTGATATTTCTATGCTCCAAACTTTGAAATTGAAATAGGGAGCTCGAAATAGTTTTTAAATTAGGGTTATAGAAGGATTTCATTCAGTAGTTTAAAAGTTTTAATGCAGTAATTTCAGTGTGTTATACCAAAGAAATTAGTAATATATATATTTGATATATCACCATATCCGTGATTTCTTATTTCCAGGCAATGAAAACTACAAACAAATAGCAATGTGTGTTCTTTACCACATAAGCATGGATGACCGCTTTAAATCAATGTTTGCATACACTGACTGCATACCACAGGTAAGTGGTTTAAGTGTTTTTTAAAAAGGCAAAAAATAGGTACTTTTCATTTTTTCTCTTGATTTGCTAGATATCCTTTTTCTCAAAAAATTCCCTCTTAAATATAATATAAATTTATTATAGAAAATCTGGAAAGTACAGAACAGTATAAAAATGAAAATAACTTTCTGTTATCCCAAACTCAGAGATAACCATTTAAATTTTGGTACCTTTTCTTCTACAAGTCAAAAAATAATATATTAGGATTTTATGCTATATGTAATTATATATTGCTTTATTTACTTAATAGATCATAAGTATTCCCCCATGTCATTGAACATTCTTCAAAAAATGTTTCTAATAGTTGTATTCTATTTCATAAATGAACCATAATTTAAATTTTGTTAAAATGTGTGTTTAGTTTTTTTCCAATATATCACATAAAAACAGTATGTAAGCAAATGAAATAATGCGGAATAGCTATCATAGTATATAAATGCTTTTCAACATCTGTGATTTTTTTCTTTAGTTTAAATTCCTACAAGTATTACTAGGTCGAAAGGTATGAACACTTGTGTATTTGACACATTTCACTTTTAACAACACTGGATAGTATCATTTCTCTAAAAATGGAGTGTCTGTATTTGTTTTTATTTGCATTTCCATAAATATTGGTGAGGTTGAACATTTTTTAATATGTTTATTATTCATATTATAAGTTATTCATTCATGTCCCTTGCCAGGTTTTTCATTGGCATGTTAATATTTTTAGGATTAATAAGTAAGATCTATATATATAATAACTATTTTAACTCTGTCATATTACAAACATTTCCCAACTTTGTCGTTTGCCTTTTGTTTTATTTATGGTTGATGGTTTTAAATGCTTTGCATTCTCTGATGAGAAAATGCTTCATTGAAATTCTTTTATTTTTCTAGCACTATTCTCAAGAAAGATTTTTGCTAGGATTCAGTTGCTTGATATATTTCATATGTTAGGTACATTTGTCTTGAAGGAGTTAGTGATTTTATTTTTTTGACGTGGACCAGTGACATTATAAGAGTAGAGATTATAATATGATTTTACTTTTAGGGAATTTACATTCATAGAATCACTATTGTGCTGTTACTCTTTACTAAACTGAGCTCCACTAAGTTGAATATCTGATGATTGGTACACTGGTTGGTCTGATCTTTAATATTACATCATTTTTTTTAATAAAATGGTTTTCTAAAATAGAAAAAGCAAAATTGCAGGATGTATAATATACAATAAAAATAATACACCTTTAAAAACACTTTTAGAGGAATATAAATAGTAAGTGATACTTATTAAAGTAATTCCTCTTAAGACTCGTACTAGCAATTCCTTGTTAGCCTAATATGTTATTAAATGTATATTACTTGAAAAATAATTAATATGTAGTAAAAAATAGGGTGTAATTTCTCTTTTTATTCTTAGTGACCATCCTTCTATTCATCTCAAATTAATAATGCAGTTCTAAAATTGAATTTGCTGTTCCAGAATTTTAACACTTTATGCAGTTAAAAAACTGGTAAACTCTCAAGGATAATTTCTTAGCCTTTTATATCAGGGGATAATCCAATTATGCTTGTTTACAGGAAATAGACATCCTTCAAAGGATGTACAGCATATCTTATCTAACAAGGCAGGGCTTCTCTTATAGAGATAACACGTCAGACTGTAGTCAATGCGAAGTGTAATCAAGCTCTTTGTCAAACAAGTTTTCAATAAAAGAGTAGCCATGTCAAAGGGAGATTACAGGTGATTTACTACAGTCTCACTCCATATGTTACAAGGGTTTCTGCTTTGCAGTTTCAAAGGGTATTCCTTTTCTAATCCGATTTAGTGTCAGAACGTCATTGACTAGAGGATATGAATGGGAAAGCAGCCAAAAAATAATATTCTTGTGTAGGTTGACTATTTTTGTCCAGATTAGATTTTAAATAGAATAACATTAAATAAAGAGAAATAAAGGTAAACTGCAAAGGAGTGGAAAACCTATTTTGTTGAATTTTCAAATTGGAGTTATCCTTCCCTTTTAGAATATATAACCTCAAACATAAAATATGACAGTTTATTTTAAATAAAGAATCAGAAATAAGAGCCTGTTTAGATTGCTTTTGAGACATTATTATTGCACTTGAAAACTGTGTGTATAGAAAATTCACCCATACCTTTTCAAGAACAGTGTTCATGCCTGTTTTCTTGCCAGAGAATTTTCTAACATCAAACATTTCTGCAGTCAGGTTTTCAGAACATTTTATGATCTGTGTTCTGTAAATACATCTTCCAAAGCTCATTCAGTGGTCAACATTGTTGGGGTTTCTTAAAATTTTTCTTTTTAAAAGTTCAACCCTTATATGAATAGGGAGGTTATGTTACCAAATTATGTCGTAAACATCCTGAAGCTTTTCAGTATGAGGCCATATTTTGAGAAATCAAATGATACCCTAGAATATATTTGTTTCTAAAGTACCATCCAACCTCTAACTTGTACTTTATAGGGCTCAATTTTGACACATTTAGGGAAAGGTTGACGTGGTTTGATTGCCACCCAGTGCCAAGTTCACTATAAAAAAAAAAATCGTGCAAAGCAAATCTGGGATTAAATTGAAATTTCCAAGCTTTCTTCAGAAATTAAAAAGATCCTCCTTTCAGAGGTATTGACTACTTGAAGTAGTGTTGATAATACTAGTAAAGCTTTAAACTCTTTTGTGACAGCAGCTGATTCAGCTACTCATTAAGTAAAGCCATATCTGGAGTTTGCAATGTCTTAGAGTTAATGTAATACTCTGTTCACTTTGAAATTATGAACAGTAATTTTTGTTGAGTAAAGCTCAAGTATTGCAAATGAATTTTTCAAATTAGAAGCCAAAAATAACTTTGAAAGTAGGAAAGCAGTAGTTTATTAGTCATTCATATTCATTTCAGTGATCAAAAAGAATATGGAGTATGGTCATATTCTTTAGTTACATTAGCTGTATATGTAAAGGAGCTTTATAAACTGTAAAACACTATACAAAAGTAAAGTACTATTAGTAAAATATCAAATCTTTCTCTTACTTTGGACCCATTTGTAGTCCAATTTAAATGCTGCCTTTCTTATATGTGTTTTATAGGATAAACCTATAATAAGATTACAGTTCACTGTTGTAAATTATTTAACACTCAGAGTAGGTGATTATATATTCAAGATGCCTTATAATCTCTCCCAACATTATGTTACTTTGCTTCTTTTGTACACTATTGCCTCTAATTATCTAATATATTCTAATTTTTTCTCCCTATTATGTCACTATTATGCAAAATTTTGGGGCCAGGGCAAGTCTTTCTTTATATATAATCTTAGTGGTCTCAGTGGGTGAATTGTAATTGTTTCAGATAAGCATACTTGGGGATAACCAGGAGTTAGTGGTTGTATTCTAATAATAGTTAAAAGTACACATTAACAGTTCATTGTTATTTAGACCTCTAAGATGCATGTTTTGTTTAAATAGGTGCAAATGCCATCCAGATGCTTATAAAAGTATTTATTGGTAATAGAATGGCCAATCAAAGTACATGTTTAGGTAATGATGTCATAGTGTTATTCAATATTTTACCCTAGAACAGTGTGCAAGAATCTTCATAGTGATCCACATGTTTTCCACCACAGTTGTCCTATTTGGCCCCTCTTTGATCTACATGCTTCTTTTTAGCTGAATGCTGGTAAACGTCCTTTCTGACAGCCCCCTTTGCTCCTGCCTGCCATTATCTGCTGAAGTTCAGAAACCAGAGCATCACTTCAAACAGCAGAGTTAGGGAGTAGCCAGTCAGAAGAGATTCCTGAGGCATGCACAGTTCTGCCATAATCATTCAAAGATGTTTGGGTAGGGGGTTGGGGGTGGTAGAGGTGTATGTGAATACAGAAAGCTGTGGGGGTTGGCCTCTGGTCACTGGTAAATAAGTGAAGGCAGGTGCCAGAGAGTCTAGACACAGTGATTTCAGTCATGGGTCTTTGGTATCTGATACTCAATATGGGACTTGTCTGATTGAACACTATTGCCTCTTCATTGCACAGGCTGAAGGCCTTTTAGTGCCTTCCTGTTAAATTAGTAAAAGATGACAATGGACATAGTTAAAACAGAACAAATCTAGTTTTAATATTTCCTAGATGTCAGCAATTACACTCACTTTTGAAGTGCCATGGATAGCAATCAAATTAAAGACATAATGTTGCTTGTGAAGTTTGAACTAAACTATTACTTTAAAATGTGAATGCTTTAATTAAAATTGAAGTGCTTCTCTTTCTTATTATGAAAAACTAATTCTATATCATGATACATTTTATTCACATTTAGTCCTAATTTCTCTTGATTTTAGGGGATGGATTTGGATAAGATTTCAAACTATGCGTTATTTTTTAAAAATCTAGCTCCTGATTATTTCACCACAGGATTTAACATGGAAATTACCAAAAAAAAAAGAAAACCAAACACTTGGCTTCTGAACAAGTCACCTGTAACCCCATTTTTAAGGGCAACTTTTATACCATCAGGTTAATTTCAAGTAAAAAGCAACAGATATTTTGCATTCTTAAAGCATTGCTTTGATGTAACTGATTTTTGTTATTATAAAAAAGCTTCTTGTATCTGTAAAAACTTGGAAGAAATCTATAGTGGGTTTTTATGAAACCCGCTATGTGAAAAACATACGAATGAATGAATAGGAAAAACATACGAATTATGTTAACTAGGAGATTGTCACCTACATTTTTATTAATTTGTAATTTAATTTTAATTGGCAGTTAATATGTAGATAGAAAGCAAAATCTGTTAAATGTATAGCCAATAAATTAAAATGAGATTTTCTTTTTGCCATAGAATTTTTTTATTCTGTAACATTATTAAGTGTTAATGATTCTTTACCCAAAGATTCCATTAGCAGCAACATTTGTGGTTAAAGAGCGGCCCTCTGGGAAAAGTCATGATGCATACCAATTATTCATCTGCTATAATGTTTTGTAGTTTTAGCATATGGTGATTTATATATATATAATGTAGTTTTGTTAGAATTTTACCTAAGTATTTTAATTTTTTGGAGCAATTATAAATGGATTTCTGTTTTTAATTTTGGTTTCCAGTTTTTCAATGCTAGCACATAGAAATAAGGTTGATTTTTGTGTGTTGACCATGTATCCTTTCTAAAACTTAGAAGTAATCTGGAACTAACAGAGAGAATAATCAAAACAAGATTTAACAGAATAGGGTCTAACCAGTCAACAAATAGTTATTATTCACTTACTGTATATAAGTCACTGTGCTGGATTCACAAGGACATGTTTATCTAAAAAAGATATCGTCCTGAGGGAAAACATAAGAAATTTTTAGATTACAAATTTTAGGGTTCACTTCCATATGTTAGCAATTTGACTTAGAGAAAAATACCTTTACATAATATACACTAAGTTAATTTGCTGATTTACCAATAATAGAAGACTAGCTTTGCAAAACTATAGCATAAAATTTGTTAATTTCTCCTTTATTATAGCAACTATCTCTCATCACAATAAATTTGGATTACTGCTAAATGGCCTAGGTACCCTACCTTTTCCTACTACTTTTCCGTCTGCAGCTTCTCAGACCATCCTTCTCTTTCTCTTATCATTAAATAGAGTTCTTTTCTCATTTTATACCCATGCCCAAGTGATTGGATCCAGCCTACAGCTTCAAGTTATCAACCATATATAATTCCTAAAATTATACCTCTAGTCCAAACGTTTCTTCTAAACTCAGGCTTGCAGTTATAACTTTTACTATCACATAGGCAGCTTAAACTTAACACATCTTAAACCAAAATTACGATCTTTTCTTTAAAGTTTTCTCCTACCCTAGCTTCAGTTTTTGTTAGCACTGCCATCCATGTTGTTGCTCAGTAAGTGTTAGCACTGCCATCCATGTTGTTGCTCAGTGCAGAAACCTGGGAGTCATCTTTGCCTATTCCTCTCCCTTTACGCCAACATCTAGTCAGTTATTAAATCTGATTTTTATCCTCTTGCCTAAATATATCTCTGATCTATTCTTTTATCTCACCCCTACTGTCCTCCCTAGTCCCGGCAGCCATGATCTTACCTGGACTTTTCCTCTAGCCTCCTAGATGGTTTTCCCACATTTTCTTACCCTGTTTCAGTCTATTTTCTACATCAGCCAGATCTTTTTGAAATACAAATCTTATCTTGACACTTTCCTTATTTAGAAGGCTTTAATGGCTTCCCATTATCCTTAGGATGAAGCCCCAAATCCTTAACATGCACTTCAAGACCCTGCATAATCTGGCTTTTACCTTATCTCTCAAAACTTTCTCTCTCACTCAACCATGCTTGCCTTCCTTTCATTCTTCAGAAGAATCATGTTCTTTCCTGCCTTGTAAGCTTTGCACAAGTTATTTTCTTTGCTCTGAATGCTCAGAATCCACTTCCACACAATATTTTAAATTCCTTAAATATAGAGGCTTTATCTATTTCTCTTGTATTCTCCACTGAACTTTGAAGTTTATATTTAATGCTGAGCATCTAGTAGTTCATTAATCATTTATTCTTTCAGTTATTCAGTAGTGGAGCCTACCACTTCTATATGTTAAAAATGTAGTTGTATTATATTATTTTAAAACACATTGTAATAAAATACTGCTTCTGGTTTTTGTGTTACTTTAAGTAAAATATTCCCTGTGCTTCTTGCTAGTTAATGAAGATGCTCTTTGAATGTTCGGATGAGCGAATTGACTTGGAACTCATTTCATTCTGCATTAATCTTGCTGCTAACAAAAGGAATGTACAGCTTATCTGTGAAGGTTAGTGCCTTTGAGCCTCATAGATAACCTCTATCATATGGCAATTGGCATATGATGGAAAATAGATAATAAGGAATTAAGAGCTATAGTAGCTATATAAATCATATTTTTTAATTGTTTTTAAAATTATGGCTATAATCCTTAATGGTCAAATAGACTCAGAATACTCTTATATCATGAGTAGAAACTCTTACCCTTCAGTAACATTTTATAAACCAAGGGCAGTTACCTTTAATTGAAATTTAACATTTAAAAATATTTTCTGGCTGAAATTTTTTTATTTGCAAAACACTCTGTTACAATGTAAGATGATACAATACAAATGTATTAGGTATTATTTCTATAATATCTTCATAGATGACTTGCTATGCGTTACGATATTTCAGAGTCTGCTCAGTAGTTTTTTCTTATTTGAAAAGTATACATATAAAGAGTACAAATAAGCAAATAGGAAAACATTAAAATTTTATTCTGACTATCCAGAGATAATCATAGGTAAAATTTTGGTGCAATGCTTATGCATATTTTTAAAGTAAAATGGGGTTCTTTTCTCTCTATCTGGTGACCTGTTTTTTTAAAATTAATAATATCTTGAATGTCATTTTAAGTGATTAAGTACTTTTATAAAACATAATTGCAAATAGCTGCAAAATCCCTGCTATTTTGAATATTTAGTTTGTTGCCACTTCTTTTCTGTTACAAACAGTGCCACAGTAATTTTCTTTTCTCTGAATCCACATTTCCGTTTTCATAGTCTTAGGATAAATTCCTAGAAGTACAATTTTTATGGGTCAAAAAGTATTTATATTTGAAAAATCTGTGTTGCATATTCCATATACAAAAGAGTACATACTGTGTGAATTGCGTTTATGTGAAATTCTAGAACAGGCAAAACTGATCTATGTTTGAAAAGAAGAAAGAGAAGGAAAAGAGAAGGAAGAGGAAAAGGAGGAGAAAGGAAGAAAAGTGATTGTGTTTGGGGCATAGGATCGACTGGGAAGGGGCACAAGGGAACTGTCTGGAGTGAATGGAAATGTTCTGTATCTTGATATGGCTATAGTTACACAGGGGCATACATTTATCAAAATTAATCTAGTATACACTTAAAATTATGCATTTTACTATATGTAAATTGAGGGTTTTTTGAGAACTATAAATTAAAAAATCAGTAAACTTAAGTGAACCTAAATTTAGTGGAGAAATTTTCTCTTTTTCTCTCTCAGGAAATGGGCTGAAGATGCTCATGAAGAGGGCTCTGAAATTCAAAGATCCATTGCTGATGAAAATGATTAGGAACATTTCCCAGCATGATGGACCAACTAAAACTTTGTTTATTGTAAGTATAGTTTTTGGCTTTCTCTCTGTTAAAATAGCCTGAGAACTGAAGCTTCAAAGTGCTATATTTGGAAATATAACTTCCTGAGCTCTCATCAAATATTAACTCACTATCCAAGTTGGCACTTCTGTTACCAACTTTGTCCTAAGTTTAGCTCCTAGAAATCTCAACCTAAGTTTTAACGTTGTTTATGTTTTGTGATCCCTCCTCCTAACCCTTCCATCCTCACTCCAGTTTTCTTACCTTAAACCAGTTCCCTAGGCTCCCTTAGCAGTTTAGCTTAAGATTATTAAAACCAAAGAGTGATATTTGATACTTATCTTCTCTTCCTATGGGTTAAATTATTGGATTGATTCTTTTGCAGAAATCATGTTTTAAACTTGTATTAAAATTCTCTTTTGTTCAGGATTATGTTGGGGACCTTGCAGCCCAGATCTCTAATGATGAAGAGGAGGAGTTTGTGATTGAATGTTTAGGAACACTTGCAAATTTGACCATTCCAGACTTAGACTGGGAATTGGTTCTTAAGGAGTACAAGTTAGTTCCATACCTCAAGGATAAACTAAAACCAGGTCTGTGATAAATATTTCACTTTTGGATAATCAGTAAGTTATTTCTTGCTGTTGCAAATAAGGCTGCTAGAGCAGTATTTTGTGACTATTATTATATAGGTAACACATTTTCTTCCAACACCTCTGGTTCTAGTTTCTTTCTCCTCTTTGTATATACTCCTTTGCCTAACATATGTTCTTTCTTTCTTTCTTTCGTTCTTTTTTTTTTTTTTGCTGAGGAACATTCTCCCTGAGCTAACGTCTGTTGCCAATATTCCTCATTTTTTGCTTGAGGAAGATTAGCCCTGAGCTAACATCTGTGCCAGTCTTCCTCTCTTTTGTATGTGGGTCACTGCCACAGCATGGCTGATGAGTCGTGTAGGTCCGAATCTGGGATCCAAACCCACAAACCCAGGCCATCAAAGTGGAGTGCACTGAACTTAACCTCTATGCCACAACGCTGGCCCCCATAACAATATATTTTCTTAATATTAGTTTTCCTTCCCTATCTTGCCTCCTTTCTTACTTTTTTAGTTTACCAAATACCATCCCCCCTACACACGTGTACACATGCATGTGCAAAGTTCTTTGAGGCATCCAGTGAGACTTCTGTTTTCTGTTTACGTTGCCATTCATTTGTATTTTCGAAGATTATTTTGACTTCTCTGCTGTCCTCCCTCACCACTGTCATGAGTGAATATGGAAATTTTGAAAAAAGACAAATTTTTAAGCATGTTAAGGATTCATAAGAACTGATTTAAGAGCTTTCAGTATCTTTTCTGTACATTGAAATTTTGGTAATATAAAAGGATTTGGATCAGGACATTTCAATGAAAACTTTCTGTGATTTGACTTTACTAGGTGCTGCAGAAGATGACCTTGTTTTAGAAGTGGTTATAATGATTGGAACTGTGTCTATGGATGACTCTTGTGCTGCATTGCTAGCCAAATCTGGGATAATCCCTGCACTCATCGAATTGCTAAATGGTAAATTATAATTTAATCTTAATTTATTTTTATGCTAATATATAAACAAGTCAGTTTACATCTTTAAATATAAAATATAGTCTACAATCATGAAATATTATTTATCTTGTTACATTAACCATCTTATACCAAATTAAATTATATAGTTAAGAAAAATGTATTATATACACCTCTTACTGGGATTAGATAGAGTAATATCAAAGAACTTCAGGTTGCAAAGTTAAGAATTTTGCTATAGGGGCCAGCCCAGAGGCATAGTGGTTAAGTTTGCACACTCCACTTGAGCAGCCAGGGGTTCACAGCTTCAGATCCCAGGCACAGACCTACATACTGCTCGTCAAGCAGTGCTGTGGGCAGCATCTCACATACAAAAAAATAGAGGAAGATTGACATAGATGTTAGCTTAGGGCCAATCTTCCTCACCAAAAAAAAAAGAAAAAAAAGAATGTTGCTATAAAGCAATTCAGAACCAGTTTTACAGACAATTTCCCTCCTCTCATCAGCTTTGAACAACCAATATTCTATCATTTCTTCTTTTTGCTGAACTTTGTGTTGGTTGAATTGGATCTCTTATGCAAACTTGTTTTTTAATATCTTGATTTCTAATCAGAAAGGTCATTTGGAAGCTTAATTCTAAGTATCATATTCCCTCTTAGATCCAGATATAGTATTGTCCTCTAAACTTTCTGCAAGGAAGGAAATGGTTTTATCTGCACTGTCCTATGTGCGTGGCTATTTAGTACTTGAAATGTTGCTGTTGGGACTGAGACCCTGAATTTTTACTTTTATTTATTTTTTAATTTGATTAGCCACAGCGGCTTATAGTTGCAATATTGGACACTGGAGGCCTAGTTAGTCTTCCCCTTACCTTTGTATTGCTCTTAAGGGGCCAGGGTTCATTGTTCTGCATATGGCATACAAAATTTATCTAAATCTAATGTTATTCTTTTAGGGTCAAGTTCTCTGGACCTTGTCTTAGTCTGCTCAGGCTGCCATAACAAAATACCACAGACTGGTGGCTTAAACAACAGAAATTTATTTTCTCATAGTTCTGGAGACTTGCAAGTCCAAAATCAAGGTGCCAGCTGATTTGGTTCCTGGTGAGGTCTTTCTTCCTGGCTTGTAGAAGGCCACTGTGGCAGAAAAAGAGAGAGTATCCTTACATCCTCATGTGGCAGAGAGCACATGAGCGAGCTCAGGCTTTCTGGCATCTCTTCTTATAAAAATACTAATCTTATAAGATGATGACTCCCCCCTTATGACCTCATTTAACCTTGATTACTTCCTTAGAGCCTCTTCTCCAAATATAATCACATTTGGAGTTAGGGCTTCAACATATGAACTTTGGAGGGATGCAATTCAGTCCATAGCAGATATTATTCATTAAAAGTAGTTGTAGTATAGAAGTTAAATATACTAATATGGGAACCTAAAAGGACACTCATCTCAGTCTTTCCTGTACCAGGTATTATATATAATATACATTTTGTATTATTTTAATGGACTTTTTTGAAGTGTAACATACGTAAAGAAAAATATACAAATTATAAGTGTATATAGCTCAGTGAATTTTCGAAGTGAGCATACCCATGTTATTCCCATTCACATAAGAAAATAAAATATTACCAGCACTCCAGAAGTCCCTCTTCTGTCACTTCCCAGTCATTATCACCTTCTCCAAACTGATTTCTATCCTTTATTACCAATAGATTAATTTTGCTTGGTTTTGAACTTCATGTAAGTCGAATCTAGTTTCTTTTGCCCTATGTTATAAATGTGAGATTCATCTATGTTATATACAGCAGTGTGTTTCTTTTCATTGATGTGTAAATATACCACTATGTATCCTTTCTACTATTGATGGATAGTAGGGTGGTTTTGTTTCTGTTTTGTTGTTGTTGTTTTTTGAAAGGAAAAGGGCTATTTTAAATACAGTTATGTGGCATATAATGACAATTCAGCCAACGATGGACCACATGTTTCATGGTGACCCTATAAGATAAATACCCTATAGCCTGGATGTGTCGTAGGCTATATCATCTAGGTTTGTGTAAGTACAAATCTATGATATTCTCACAAGGATGAAATCGTCTAATGATACCTTTCTCAAAACTAATCCCTGTTCTTAAGCGACACATGACTGTAATGCTCCTATAAACATTCTTAAACCTTTCATTTGGTGAACATGTGTACTCATTTCTATTAGACACATACCTAGGAGTAGAATTATTGGGTCATAAAGTAGTATATATTTGGTTTTAGTAAATAATGTCAATCTGTTTTCCAAAATAGTTGTGCCAATTTTCAGTCCTACCAGCTATGTACAGAAGTTCTAGTTGTTCTGTATCACCACTATATCTGGTCATTGTCAGTCTGTGTGTTTGCGTGTGTGTGTGTGTGTGTGAGTGTGTGAGAAAGATTGACCCTAAGCTAACATTTGTGGCAGTCTTCCTTTATTCTGTATTTGGGATGCCGCTACAGCATGGCTTCATGAATGGTGTGTAGGTCCGCACCAGGAATCCAAACCTGTGAACCCCGGGCCACTGAAATGGAGTGCATGAACTCAACCACTATCCCAGCAGGCCGGCCCCATCAGTCTTTTTAATTGTAACCTTTGTAGTGGTATTTCATTGTGGTTTTAATTTGCATTTCCCTAATGAAACTGAGTACCTCTTGGTGTTTATTAGCCTTTTAGATATGGCTAATAAAGTGAAGTGCCTATTTAAGTCTTTTGCCCATTTCTCTCTTTTGAATTTTTAAAAATTTGATTTGTAAATTCTTTAACATAATGCATTTTAATAGGTCATCTAGAGATAATACTTCCATATTTTAAGTATTCCTACATATAGTATATATGTATTTACTTTGGTACACCCTTCTCACAGCCAATAGTTTTCAGATTAGAAATAATTAGAAGAGAGACTAGATAGTTGGGAGGTGAAAGTGAAGGCAATGTATTTGGCAGAGCGAGAATGAAGATTTTGTGGTGAGCTGGAGAATGTTGAGACAAAATGGCCTCTGTCCTTGAATTTCTGTCCCACACTGATGGTGATTGAGAGAGCTGAGTTACAGATAAGGCAAGTTAATAGAGCTAGCTCAGGGGTTTTACTATGTTTTGATGTTCTCTAACTCTGATATGAGGTTATCACAGGCAGAGGCTGTATACTACTCTTTTAAAGAAATATATGAATTTTCTAATTAGAACCCTCGGGGGTAAGAGGGGGGACACTGTATACCAAAGAGTAATTAATAGAATTTTAGCCTAAGTAGTCTGGGAGACTAATACTTTGGCACGTTAGTGAGGAAAATCATTTGAAATAGATTGGACTTTAAGGGGCCCACAGTTTATTCCACACGACTAGTTGTATACTCTGTTGACCTGTAAATCTGTGTCTAACAGATACTGAACTGTTGCCAAGAGTTGATAGCACACTTAGTATTAGTAAATCAAATCTTATAACCAGTATCTAAAAATTAGATTTCTTTAAGTATTTGCTGTTCTCATTACATATCAATCAGTGGACATCAGCTGTTCTGTTAAAGTATTGTTTGTTTGATTTTAAATATTTATTAATTAACCTATATATTAGATAAATTATTTTACTTTTATAATTAATTAGATTGAAACTAAAGTACCTTATTATTTCATGTCACTAAGTTTACTTTTGTTAACGTTATTCAACAAAGAAAAATACCTCTTTTTACTAGTCTAATTTCTACCAAAAATTTAGAATTTAGAAGGTGTGATCTTTTTTAAGAACTGTTTTTTTCATGTGAAGTCAACATTACAGAGACAAAATAGAACCAGATTTATTTCACAAAGTAGAATTGTTTGAAGAATTCTTATGATGGACCAAAATAAATAAATAATGGTGGTAATTTCTTTATACCTGGTGGCAAAACATAGTGAAAATTACAGAGAAGCACTGTTACTGTTCCCTTAAACCAATTTTGTTCCTCAGTGCTTCCTAAATACAACCTAATCTTTTGAGACAATCTCAAGTAGTCTAGTTTAAGCTCAGAGATGATATAATTTCTCTTTCACAAAATCTTATTTTTTATCTTTGTATTTTAAAATAATTTAACCTATTTAAACTACAACCAAATTTACTAAAACTTCTGAAAAATGCTATGAAATTTCCTCTCTGATCATCATCATGTAATTTACAAAAAAACGCCTAAAATGTAAAGGATATATGCCACCCATAAATTGTAAATAATTTAAACTAATTGTCCTTTTACGTGGCTCATTGTCACTTTTAGTTTTTCTCATTCTCCATTTTTCCCCTCTCTGTTGTTCAATTTTGTATATAAACATAGTATTCTTTCATTTGAAGTTTTCTGTTTTCTTTCAGCTCAACAAGAAGATGATGAATTTGTGTGTCAGATAATTTATGTCTTCTACCAGATGGTTTTCCACCAAGCCACAAGAGATGTCATAATCAAGGAGACACGTATCCTTTCAATGTTTACAATAGACAGTGACATTTCACATATTCAGAAGAGATGCATCTTTAGGTATTTTTTCTTACAAATGTTCAAATAATCTAGAAAATATCAAGCTTTGAAATAAATTTAGAGAGCAACATAAACATGTCAGAACTTCTTTCTCTATTAACATAACTTAAATGTCAGAGGTTCCTAGGACTATCCTTAGTCCTCTTTTAATCTTACTTCATTCACTCTACATGGGAAAACACATCTATTCCCCTGATTTCAGCTACCAACTATATGGTAAGTATTTAATATCTTCAAAACCTCTTTCTTGAGTCCCAGGCATTTGTTTCTAACTGCCGCCTGGATGTCTTGCACCTACCTAAAGTGGCATTGTGTGGTGTAGCCTACAGAGCATTATAGTCAGATAGCCCTAATTTTAAATTATCTTTTACCACTTATAAGCTATAGGACCTTTAGTAAGTTACTTAACGTCCTTGAGCATACAATCTTGCATTAATAAAATGGCCATAATATTATTAAAATAAAAAAGGCAACCACCTATCTTATAGGATTGTTATAAGTACTAACAGATTTTAATTGCCTATAATAGTTCCCAACACACAGAGATACTCACTAAGTGGTGGTTTATCATTATTGCATCCAAAAGGGTACTCAATATTACCAACATCTTTCCCTAAAAAACAGTCTACCTTTTCTATTCACAGTGGGTAAATAACAGTATCATCCACCCAGTCCTATAGCAGAAAATTTTGTGTCTGTTCTCTCTTTTACTACACAATTATTCATTTATTCTGCAAACATTTATCAGGTGCTGACCATCTAACAGATACTGTTTTAACTGCTGGATGTATGAAAAAGTCAGTTCCTGTCCTCCAGGAGTTTATAGTCTAATTGGAGAGATAGACAAGTAAATAAGAAATATAAAAT